>NC_049907.1:43959553-44194698 GCF_001411555.2 Juglans regia
TTGCTAATAGTTAAAATACTAGATTACATAATTTCCAGTACTATTACTGAACAACACTTCCCTTCTTATATCTTCCTCCCCGACCTTCCTTCCTCATATGCCAGCTGTTCTTCCCAATCTATCCCTCAAAATCTTCACTCCCATGTACCTGAATATCAAAGAAAAGGAAAGAAAAAAAAAAAACAAAAGCATGTTAAGAAAATAGAGGAAAAAAAAAAACATTGAAAAAAACATTACTATACTTTCCATCTTCCTTGTAATCTTACCTGCCCATCATCAGGACTGTGCCTTGAGGGTTCGTGCCTGGTGATTCATTGAACGTTGAGCCATCAACAATACGGAGCCTCTGAACACCAAGAACGTTGTGCTCGGGGCTAACCACCTTGCCCACATGGCACCCGCCATGGTAATGCCAAATTGTGATAACAGTGTCTTTGCAGAACTGCTCCAGGGACGATGTGTCATTCGGATGCCTAGGGATGAAGTTAACATTAGCACTGACACTCATGTTAAGTATCTTCTCTACAGATTCCTTGCCCAACTGTGTGTAGTTTGTGACATGTTCAGACTGGACAATCGTCATGGCCATGCGAATGCCCTCAACGCAGCGTTCAAGATCATATGGATGCTTGAAGTAGTTGAAGGTGACAGAGGGGTTATCATCCACATTGGTGTTGATCAGTCTGAGCTCACCTGTTGAAATGGGGGTGGCAATTTTTTCTAGAATGAAGCCTCCCTTGAACGCTTCATGGGGTAAGTCTCGCTTGCGTTTAATGTAAGCTTGAATGGCCTCGGGTGTTCTTTGCTTTGGAGGAATCGTGGAGAGCTGCCCAATCTGCTCGATCATAGTAAAAATGCAGATGTTCAGGAAGAGTGTTAGTTCAAGTTTCTAATACTTAAACGTACAGCGGCATTGTTGTTGTTTTTCATATATATATATATATAAATATATATATATATATATTAATTAGCGTACCTCATATATATATATATATATATATATATATATATATATATATATATTAATTAGCGTACCTCGGCAGACACTATACCGTGGTGGCAGTGAATGCTGTCGCTGGACTGTCCAAATCCACTGCTAGCTTCAATATACACACCCTTCTTTGTAATCCCTACAGTTTGTATGAGTGACTGCTGAACTGGACTTTTTGTGGGAACGAAAATTGAGTTCATGGGGTTATCCGCCATGCCCTTCCCGACAAACTCGTTATCAAGCACTACAGGAATTTTCAACTTTTGGAGATCAGCTTTTGGTCCGATACCACTCAGCATTAGCATTTGAGGGGTCGCAATTGCTCCAGTAGATAATATGATTTCACTCCTCGGCCTATTGACAAGAAGTGCTTGATGTTGCTCACCCTTTTCGTCCTTGAAAATGACCCCCACAGCCTTGGGCTGCTTTCCTGTATCAGACATCACCGCCTCAGAAATTAGCGTTGTCTGATATATCTATTAAACAATAACGTGATCAGTACATTGATATTAATGATGTTAACATAATATACCTGATGTGTCAAAAACAATCTTTTGGACAGTGGCATGAACCAAGACAGTGAGCTTCTGAGGGTTCCCGGAAGCAAGTAGTTCAGCAGCAGTGTGGCGACGGCCGAACCTGTCGAAAATGGTCCCGCCAATCTTGGTTCCATAGATGTGATCATATGTGAATCCATTAAAGGGAGACACCCCAACATCCAGAAGACTGTCCCTTACAGCTCTCTGCCATGGCGCAAGATTAGGACGATGGACAATCTGCTTCTCAACCCAAGGGTAGGACTCGTTCACTAGCTTGGCATCCCAACCCACCTTGTTTATAAAACTGCATGCCACAGGCAATTGCTAAGTACAGTTATCACCAAATTTGTTATGAATTTCATTTAATATTTTTCTTAAAATCTTATCTACGAGTTTTCAATTGTTTTTCCTTTTTTTTTTCGTTGTCAATAATTTTCAACAGCTTTCAATTTTCTATCTAAAGTCATAAACAGTAGCAAAAGTAGGTAAGAACCAAGCAGCATGACTGGTCCACCAGGCTCCCGGATCCAAGAAAGTGAAGGGCTTCAAACCTCTTTTTGGGCTAGGGTTTTTCACCAATCTCAAGCTACTATATATACCTCTTCAGAGCATTGGTTTTGACTTCGTCAAAAAATAATACATCTTTAAAATTTAAAGAAATATAAATAAAATCATTTACATTGACTTCATCAAAATGCAAAAGTTTAAACTTTGAGCTATAGTGATTTTAACTTCATCAAGATGCAAAATTTGAAGATGTATTGTTTATCATCAAAAGTAATATTTTATTATAAAAACTAAAACTTCTTTCCTACCTAAACGGTGTACAATAATATAATAGTTTGTTCTTTAAATAATAACCCAATTAAATTTGTGTAGGGTTAATACTATAGGGTTATAGCTACAGTAATTTTTATTTGTTATAATAATATAATATAATATTATTAGCTAAAAAATCCAATGCTCCCATCTAATTTCAGGCTAGCAAAAAAGTTGTCAATGTTATTTGGGATGCCTTCCGTTTAATTTTTTATTTTTAATTGTTGTGATCTTTTTGAAAAGTGTAATTGTAAAATATAAAAAAAAAATAAAAATATTATTATTAAAAAAATAATATTATATTATCATTTTGATAAATCTAATAGTTAATCCAATATAAAATTATAGATAGAGAGGTTTGAAATTATAAAAAATATATACTTATTATCAAATTTTAAAAATATCTTTAATAATTTTTAATAAAGTCAATGCCAGTACTCTTACACAAGGTATATATAAGATCCTTCAGCCTAGCCCAAATTAATATTACTGACATAAGAATTGAATTGTCATTTAAGTAGATTTCAACAATTCAAACTATTCAAAACAAAGAAAAATAATATTCTCCCTCTTGAATTATATTATCTTCAATTTCATTAATTGATATGATGCAATTTTTTTTAAAAATGGTTGATATAAAAACTTATTAAACTGCTTGACATCAACAAATATAATTAGAAATAATAAAAAATAAATAAAACTAGTAGTTTAATATTAATGGGCATGAGATAGAGATGAAATATGGGGTAGGTGGGATTAGTAAAAATGAAGGTGAGCTGTGATGACCAATGGACCACATCCGATGGGATCAATTTATGACAGCCTTAAATGTTCGATCGGTTTCCTTTCAGATCTAACACTGTATACTTGAACCGAATCACAAGGGTGTATGAGACTATGAGTCATGACCATGCATTTAATACATCAAGTTTTGGTAAGATGGAAACATAAATGTTCTGCTACATGGTACAATATTGACAGTGTCATCAGTCTTGTGCATGCCCCACCCCACTATATATAATATATGAGTTAGGTTATTCTGTCGCTCAGAATAACCTGTTACATTTGACCGATTATATTTTTAAAATTTTTTTAATATATTTAAATATTTTTAAAAAATAAAAAAATTTCAATACACTTAAATTTATTTCTTTAATCACTAAATAAAATAATAATAATAATTTAGTCAAACGGTCAAATGGAACGATATGTTAAGGAGGCAAAGTGATTTTATTCATAATATATATATCAATTCTTTCCATTTTTCTTTTAATTTTTTTATGTAGCCATATATATATATATTGCATTGTTTTATATAACATGGTTAGGTATAAAAAAGTGGTTTCTAATTATTTCAAGTGATTTTTATTTTTTTTTATTTTTTCAAAAGTCTTGCATGCGCAACTTTATCTATCTTGCACCAATTATGCTTTCCATATATATATATATATATATATATATATATATATATATATATAATAATCAGTCATGTGAAAAATAGTATATATTTCTCTTTCCATTATCTTCTTGCACTTTGCGTGGAAGTACCAATTATATAGTTTCATATTCTAGTTGTGGAAGAATTTAGATGCAGTGGGATTGGAATAAATTGGGTTGCTTTTGTCTTTTTCTTCATGTTCAACCACTACTAGTACTCTTCCTTTTCATGCTTTAGATGCAGTGAGATCAAGCTTTAGCATTTGCCATGATCTGTGTTTTTGAAGTTTAGGGGAAATCTAGAGCCTGCAACGCCCCAGTTTTGTACTCCCTCTCCCTCATATAGATGAGAAAATTCATGAAATATATCATGGAAATACCGTCTTTCAACTAAATAACCAAACAAGCAGACAAGAAAACAAAAGCAGGCTGCAGCAAACATCCTAAATAATCTTAAGAACATGCTAGTAGCTAGCTGTGTGTGTAAAGCATACCTTGAGCTTGCTCGGGTGTAAAAGCCAGCATTGATGCCTGTGCCACCGCCCAAAACTCTAGCCCTAGCATTAATGACCCCATCTGTGGAAACAAAGGCTTGGGAAGCAGAAGTTGGAGAGATGTCTGCTAGGGCAATGTGGAAGTTTCCCAGAAATGAGACGTTTGCATTGGAGAAAGGAGCACCCCCTCTTTCAAGCAATAGAACACTGAAGTTTTGAGAAAGGGTGGCAGCCAAAGGACACCCGGCTGTGCCACCTCCCACTACTATGTAATCATAAGCATTGTTGCCACCACTCGATGATGTTGAGCCGGTGGATGATGATGATGACGACGAGAACCAGCTCGCTCGCTTGATAAACGGGTATGGGAATTCCGAGAAATTCTGCTTACCTGCATTGATTGCAATTTGATCATTTCCATGACGTTTCGTATAAAACAAATTACAAAGTCAAAACTCAACAAACAAATGTGAGCCAAATGAAGGCAGAGAAAATGAAAGGAAGCCATGGAAGAAGGATTAATGATCTTCAAGAAGAAAGTTTACGTACACTAGCTAGGAATAAAAAACTACGTAGAATCAACACAAACACACACAAAGAGACACGGAAAAAGCATGAACATAAGAACCATGTACGCGTAGCTAGATATGCTGGAAGAAATGGGAGGAAGAAGAAAACCTTGAGAACAAGAGAGTATGCAGGAGAGCCATAGAACCAAACAGAAAAAGAGCTTCACTGCCCCAACTAAGGCCATTGAATCCGCAGACAAAAGGCCTCAGAACTCTTACAGGAAAAAGAGCTTCTCTATGACCTCTATGTGGCTGCCTCTGGTTGGTCTTGTTTGACGTGTCTCCAGACACAAACACACACATATATATATAAAATATATACACGTAAAAAAGAAAAAATAAAAAACAGAATTCAGGCCGTCTCAACTGCATTTAAGTTGCCTGAAACTACAACTGGGAATAGTTATTAATGGGGGAAATGAATGCCACGGTTGAAGTTAGGCATGAATGGCCGTTGGATTACTAGTTCTCTGTGATCCGATCAAGTTCGTCCATGCATGACAGCTCATTTTTCCAACCTACACACACTAAGAAAGGTGGGGGTATTAATTTAGGCCGATATATGCGTGTATATATACTGCTGCACCAGTTTGGGTAGTTAGAAAATAACAGCCCCGGCCTTGCAACTTTTTACGATGCTCAGATGATCAGAACTACTCGTACCGGCCATTATCTAAAAATTGAAGGGTGAAGAGAAGGCTGGACATGACTGATTACAGTCAATCATGAATTTCTCTTATGTACATATGTGTGTGTGTATCCAAAAATTAAGCTTAAGGGCTCATCAATATGGTGCGCCGGATAATTAGTTCAAATAATTACCACTTCATGATCAATGATCACGTGGTTTTTGGGTTTAAATGGTTGTCATCAAAGTGTCCAAATTTAATCACGATATTTCTCCATTAATACAAATGAGGGTGTCGTGTCGTTTTCTTCAAAAAACAAAAAAAATATTAGATATATACAAATATTGAATTTCTTTTATTTGACAGGCTTCACCTTCTTTTCAACGTGCTTGTCTTGAACTCAGACTAGCTAGCTTGTACAAATTCTTTCTGAAGATGACATGCGGGCCAGCCATCACTTAATTTCCTTCTCTCTCTCTCTCTCTCTCTCCCCCTCATTGAGCTACGATTTATAAATTTCAAACCAGCCTCTAGATATAGAAGTTTGGTACTAGATGAGACACGATTTCGGTGGTATTTCCGAAAGTATGTATTGTGCCATTGCAGCAAGGAAGCATTAATATATTGGGTATGCATTATACATACATATAGTAGTAGTGGTGGATGAAGTGTTTGTGCATGCATGGATCATGCTTACAGACAAAGAGATAGGTGGGGGAGGTGACATTGATGCATGCATATATATATGAGTAAAACCTTGGAAGGTGTAAAGTGTAAACAACTGGTCCATGCTTCACGTAACTTCATCATCATCAATATTGAGGGAGGTGGTAGCTGATCGAGCAATTACCAACCAGGTTGATCGATGATCTGATCATCTCTCTCTTGTTATACGAAAAACACTCCCATTAATATTACATAAATGACAAACTTAGATTGTCGATCGATTACCAGTACCCATCGAACACAGAAACACCACCTCATTAAACGTACGGCTAAATTATATGGTCTAAACAATATAGATTCAGCGTATAATGTACGTACGTACGTAACTGCATTATATATTTCTCTTAATTAAATCTTCATTATTTGATATTTGTGTGTGTGTGTATCTAAGATATATAGGACTGACTCAGTTCCTCAATCATCTTCTAATTAATTGCCGACAATAAATAAATAAATAAATAAATTATTGCGACCATTTTTAAACCAATTATTAGGACAACAAAATGAGTAGACTTGAGGCCATCCACACCCTAAACGTACATTTACTCCCAACGGTGTACGTAATTCAAAATCGGGAACTTATATAAGCGCTAGCAAAACATTTTGGAACACAGAAATTAATACATAAACGAATTCACGAGTACAGAGGACACCGACAGCTTGTCTTAATATTATCTTTTTTAGGCCAACACAGAG
Organism: Juglans regia; assembly: GCF_001411555.2. NCBI lineage: Eukaryota > Viridiplantae > Streptophyta > Magnoliopsida > Fagales > Juglandaceae > Juglans > Juglans regia. The sequence continues at coordinate 43,966,454 of NC_049907.1, forward strand.
GGGGACAGTTAGCTTAATTGCCACAATTAAGAGGACCCACAAATGAATTATACAACGTAATTTTATAAATTAACGTGATTCTATGTGAATAGTTAGATTTTATGTATTAAAATAAAAATAATTTTATAATTTGACAAACTACGTCAAGATATATCAATTTATGAGATTATTTTTATGTAGTTAGTTACTTTGTGGTCACGAGTATTTCTCATAATTAATTATTGCAAGTCAACCTGAAGTCAACAAAACAAAGACAGCGCGGCGCCTGAGGTTATCCTAGGAGTGTCCGAATTATCCACAAATCATATTCCACCGTGTCACCCGTGCAAAATTTATGTGCTATGTATTAGGAGCCATGTACAAGACGATCGAGCATAATTAATAAATAAATTCCAGTGTGCTTTAATTTGCTGTATGCATGGTTAGAATTCAAACGTAACATTCGGACATGTTAAAAACTGTGTGCATAATTCTCGTGTACCTCCTTTATGCTGCAGCTTGCTTGCTTCTTCTTTTTTTCTTCACGAGAACAAGACATTCTGACAGATACCTTATGCATCAACAAGTATTATATATATCTGGGTTTTACTGCCCATAACATTCAAAAGAAATTACCACGTAATAACATAACATCTTGAATTATACCGCGTAACTATCACATACACTAGCTTTTAATAACATAACATCTTGTAATAAGATGAAAAATACCAAATATCTAAATTTCAAAACTACCTGACAATTATTCTAAGAAAAAAGCTACTTACAACCGGGTTTGGGGAACCGGTGCGTAACCATGTCCTACGTGGCACAAAACGACGTCGTTTGCATTTTGAATTAGATATCTTGTTTTCCTGCATATTTTGCCTTTTCACATTTCCCTCCTTCACTTTCTCCCGCTCGATCCAGACCCTGCCTTCTTCTCCCCATTCACATCGTCATAGTCTTCTCCACCAGAAAGGAGCCCCTCGGCAAGGCATATGCAGTCCAAAAGATGAGGGTCGGCATCACACATCCTTGAGTGGCCCTCAGCTTGCTGTTGCCACCGAAGACGCCCTTCAGGAAATGGTGTTTGATGTGGAGTCGAAGTCGGTGCACACCGAGATGGCCAAGAAAAATATTTTTATCAAAAGAGGAATATTACCGGATTCAAGCATCTATGATCAGAGTAAACGCATGCGAACTACTGATCTGGATATCATGCATCACCCAAGGGTTGTGGCTTCGATTGTAAGGTACCAAAATACTATAGTGCAACCTCGGTCATATGCAGTCCTAGTGTCATCGGATGAAAGGCTTGGGTTCTTCACCAGAACATGGCATGATTCAACACTAGCATCAGCAGCCATGGGTATCAATTTGGTTGTCGGTGGCAAGAGCAAGGTCAACAAGCCGCCCTTGTCTCTCTCCAATTTGGGCTCTGTTTATATTTTGTTTTCTATTTTGGGCTCTGTTAAGAAATTTTGTTTTGAATCCTGTGGAGAATTATATGAAAATTAAAAGTAGTGCAATGAATTTCCATTTGATGAGCATTGGATTTTGAGTTGCTGAAATTCATAAATGTGTTGTACTGCTTTTATGTGGTGTAAATGTGAACTATAACTGCTAGGTGTTGGAATTGATTCTATTTTCTTCCAAGGGTTGGAACACAAAATAGTAACAACGTTGGTACTGGTAATGGTACTCAAATGCTTGGAATTGATTCAATTTTCTTGAAAGCAAAATCTACCTTGCACTTTTTCTAATTTTTCCCCCAATATTATCTTTTCCCTGAAGTTATAATTATATCATGTGCAAGCATTTAGTGAAAGGTGTTGTGAAGTGAATGATTATGCCCAAAATTCCAAGACTGCCGTAAGTCTAAAGTAAAACTGAATAGCCGGTCATATACATATACATAGCCATAATTCTAAGACTGCCATAATTCAATCCTCCTCCAATTAGGACCACCCGTATATAGCTTCATGTGCTCAAGAAAACAAAAAACATCCAGCAGCTTTCATACACAGCATCACAATATTCTTGTGTAAACTCTCTTGCAAATTAAGCAACTCAAGCACTTGAACCCAAAACTAATTTCGTTTGCTAGGGACGCTCTCTGTCTCTCTCTTGATAACATTAACGCAGCTACCAAAGGCTATTGAACACTCTGCTTTTTAGCTGAAACCTAAAGGAGCCACCCACTTAAAAATAAAAAATAAAAATTCGAGTATTGTCTAAAACAAAAAACACCTCCTGCTATGCATGAGTCATCCAGCTAAATTCAAACATGAAATTACACCTTTACAAAGAAATATCTACAATAATTTATAGTTTGACTCCTCTATGAAAGGCACTAAAATATTTACAATAATTTATAGTTTTATGTTTGGTGACGCGCAAAAAAATGTTTTTCACAAGTGTTGAGCTCTCCAACCAACTGCAAAATTCTCATCACTGTCATCATCACCATAAAAAAACCTAGCAACCTGCATTTCCAATTTCTTCTTCCTCAGCATTTCAACTTTCTCTCTATAGGCCCTGCAGGAAATCGAATGAGATCATTAAGCATAAAAAGGCTGGACCAACAGCATGTGAAAATCTAACCAAGTATTTACATAGCCGAACTTACTTCTACTCAACAGATTCAGCCTCTTCTATCATTTCAGCAACATCAATCTGCAATAACAATGTAAAAACCAGGACAATGATTTAAATTTTGTAGTGTGAAGAGATCTCCTGCAGATTAGAAGGCTAGCAATTATAATTTATAACCCTCACCTCCTCTTCTTCCAAACAGTCATCCACCTCCTGCAAATCTTCTTGGATCAACTTTTCAAATTCCATGTACTCATCTCTATAAACAATGAAATAATCTGTTCCACTTAAAAAATATATATATATATATATATAAGAACTTTCAAATAAGATAGGACTATCATCAACTAGTTAAAAAACCTAAGAATTGATTGGAATCCAAGATGACTTGGGGAGTTTGGTAAAGAGAAGTGATATAAAAAAAATTATAATGAACAAAAAGGTAGAAACAAAGCAGCAAGCTTCGAAAAGCAAAATCATAAGGCTTGTTTAAAGTAAAGCTAAACTTGTTTACTTGAAAGCAAATTCAAGTATTGAGCACAGTAAAGTCACAGTTCTAGTAATATGAACAAATGGACGGATGGAGTGAGCCTGATGTCTGCTTGTTTTAGCTTTACAAAAAGGTCACAATTTATTTGATCAAGCATGCATCAGCCACACCAAGTTTGATTGAAACTCATGGGTGAACCAAAGATCATTATCTATATACTTTGCTTGGAAACTGATTAATGATATCATCAAAGAAAACACAACAAAGGTGAGCATCAGATATAAACTACATGTGAGTCCATTTTCTATATACTTTGCTCCAAAACAGAATATTAGTTAATTACTTGTTACATTAAATATGGAATCTGTGCAGTGATTTCACCCCCACCTTCTGTAAAACAATTTGGCTATTCATTTCAAACTTGTTTGCCTAGCAATTTCTCTCTCTTACAAAAATATTTTTCAAGTTGAACAAAGAAAGACGCAGTATTTATTGCTATCTATACAAATATTTAGTGTAACATTAAATAAACATTCATGTAGAACCAATTTTCTGGTTCTCCTATATTCTGCACTAGATATGATCTTCTTCTATGCAAGTGCAATCCAATCGTTGGATACCCACATGTTAACTTCTCTTCTTCATTTTGGGTTTCATATGTTCAGAACTTTGTATCATTGTTATTGTTTTCTTTTGGTTTTACATGAATTTCTGTGTTCTGTCCTGGGTTCATTCATGGCTGTTGCTACTACTGCCTCCCAGATCTTTGAGAACCATAACATCAGCAGCAATAGCAACACCGACTGCTGCTACTATTGTTGTGTTCTCCTATATTAAACACTATATATATATAATTAATTAGATGACCGAAAATGGGTTAACTTTTGTTCGCATATGATAAAAATGGGTTGTAAATAGACTTTTTGTAGACAAAATAGTGCTTTCAAGCTCTGAAATTTGCTTGCTAAAAAGAAGTCACATTTCGCCTTTTCAACTCGTTTTGCTAAGAACATCTTAAGGAATAACAGAAAATCAAGTCCAAAAGAAGTTGAAGGAATACTAGAAGAACCTATTTGCGACTACTCAGATCTGAAAAATCCAACCCACGTCGACGGCGGCTCAGATCTGGAATGTGTGACGAATGGCGACGGCAACAACCGGTTCAGTCCATAGCGGCGAACACAGACGTTTCTTGGTTTAGATGAAAAGATTCGGAGGTTTAGCCAAGCTCTATCAAATGTTTTCTTCTTTTTACTTTCCCTCCATTTTTCTTCTATATTTCATTCACTCGGTTTTTTTTTTTTTTTGTAATATTAAATTAGTAGCTGACATGACAGTACCACATCAGTCGGTTCCGCGCCGGTTCCGCGCCGGTTCCGCGCCGGCGGTTGCATATAGAAGAATTGTTATTCTAAATGGTAAATGCGCACGAACAAAATAAGATAATTATTCTAAATGCGCATGAACAAAATATTTTTTCATGTACCAAACTACTATATCTTTCAAAATTCCTTTCCTAAATAATGAATAGTTCGCTCCTACATTACATTAATTAGTGATAAGAAACAGCAATGTTATGTGAATGCAAGTCATTTGTTGAAATGCCTCAATGAACAATTACTATTTCTGAGTTGATTACAGAGTACCGTATTTCCCATCACAATAGCACATAGTGCTTGAATACTATTTATAGACAAGTCAGAACAAGATACAGAATATTCTAGAAGTTTTGTTGGTAGCATTTCTGGAATTGCCTCACACGTTTCTTGCCTTTTCTGTTATGAGATGATTCGGTTTTGACGTGCTGGGCATGAGTGAAGGCTGTGAGCCGTTATGCATGTGTGCAGAGGATTCTTCTTCACACTGAGTATTCTGTTTTGACACGCTGGCAGTGAGTAAAGGCTGGGAGCCTTTGTGCAAAGATAATGAGAAATCAGCTGCGCTAACATCCCCTCGCGAGACAAGCGGCACCTCCACGATGGTGAGGCTTGATCGTAAAAGAGAGAAACGAACAGAGGAGAGCGGCTTTGTAAGAATATCTGCAATTTGATCTTTGCTTTGGAGAAATGTAACAACAAGAGATTTGGCAGCAACACGATCACGAACAAAATGATAATCCAAATCAACATGTTTAATGCGTGAGTGCATAACAGAATTAACTGAGAGATAAGTAGCTCCAAGATTATCACAAAATAAAGTAGGAATATCAGTAATAACAATTCCTAATTCAGTTAATAAAGATTGTAACCAAAGTATTTCACAAGTCGTATTTGCTACCGACTTGTATTCAGCCTCAGTTGAGGACCTTGCAACAGTGGGTTGCTTCTTTGAACCCCAAGAAATTAAATGTGAGCCAAAAAAGATGCAAAAACCTCCGGTAGATTTACGATCATCCGGACAGCCAGCCCAATCCGCATCCGAAAAGGCAGTGATTTTAAAAGAGGAAGTGGGAGAGAGGTATAGACCAAAGGAAGAGGTTAAACGAAGGTAACGAAGAATGCGTTTAACAGCTTGCCAATGAGGGAGACGAGGACTATGCATGTATTGACAGACTCTGTTAACAGCAAAGGAGATGTCAGGTCTAGTAAAAGATAGGTATTGAAGGCTTCCAACAACACTTCTATAAAGTTGTGGATCCTCAAAGGAGGGTCCATCAACAGCATTAAGACGAGTGGAGGAAGCCATTGGAGTGTTCATTGTTTTTGATTGATGCATATTTGTACGGTGAAGTAGATTAGAAATATAACGCTGCTGGGAAAGAAACAAACCAGAGGAATTTCAAGTAACTTGAATACCCAAAAAATAATGTAGAATACCAAGATCTTTAACCAGAAATGAGTGACGTAAAGCAACAATAAAATCAGTGATTAAAGATGTATGAGAAGCTGTAACCACAATATCATCAACATAAACTAAGACATAAATGGAATTCATTGAATTAGACAGAATAAATAGAGAGGAATCAGACGCAGATGCATGAAAACCTAAATCTAACAGACGCGAACTCAGCTTAGCAAACCAAGCCCTCGGGGCTGGTTTCAAACCATAGATTGATTTTCGGAGCTTACAAATAAAATGAGGATAGTCAGGATTTACAAACCCAGTTGGCTGATGCATGAAGACATCCTCCTCCAGATCCCCATGTAGAAACACGTTCTGCACATCCAATTGGTGAAGAGGCCATTTCTGAGTCACTGCAAGAGAGAGAATTAAACGAATGGTGACTGGCTTAACAACAGGACTAAAGGTTTCGGAATAGTCAAAATCGACTTGCTGGTGGAACCCTTTCGCAACAAGCCGAGCTTTTCGTCGTTCGAGGGTTCCATCAGCATGTCTTTTGGTTTTAAGAACCCATTTAGAACCCAGAATATTGAGATTGGGAGAGGGAGGAACTAAATCCCAAGTGCGGTTCCGTAAAAGAGCTTCGAATTCGGTAGTCATGGCATCACGCCAAGCCGGATATTGCAAAGCCACTGTATAGGAGGTTGGTTCCTCAGGAATGGTGGTGGATTCAGTTATGGAGGCAGAAGGTTTGGGAAAAGGCCAAGAGAGAGTGCCATCTGTGCGTTGAAGGGGTCGAGAGTTATGGGTCTTTGAGCGGGTCAACATGGGATGAGAGATTGGAGGATCTTGTGAAATGGGGATGTGAGGAATTGGTGAAGGTAACGTAGGAGTGGATGAAGTATTAGGTGAGTGCGGCGTAGGTGATAGGGGAAGATGAGATGAGTTCGGCGCAGAAGGAAGGCTAGGTTTTGGGGAGGAAGACACACGAGAGTAAGTATGATTGGATCGGGTTGGAGAGGGTGGGCTGAGATGGACCGAATGAGGAGGAGAGAGTTGGACCGAATGAGGGGGAGAGTGTTGGACCGAATGAGGGGAGATAGGTACTGGGCTATTATGTGGACCGATAGGGAAGGAAGGAATATGAGGAGATGGAGCGTTGGAGGGATCGGGAGATATGGGTTGAGATGTAGATCCAAAGAGGGGAATGGGCTTGCAAGTGGAAGGAGATGAAAAATGGGAAGTATTTTGAGATGAAGTGATGGCCGAGAAAGGAAAGCAATTTTCATTAAACCGAACGTCTCTTGAGACATAAATTCTACCCGTAGGAATGTGTAAACAATTGTAGCCTTTGTGATTTAAACTATATCCAATAAAAACACAAAGTTGAGAACGCATGTCCATTTTATGACGATTGAAGGGACGAAGATTAGGCCAACACGCACACCCAAAAATATGCAAAAATTTGTAATCAGGTTGTTGATTGAATAAAGTTTGAAAAGGAGAAATATTTTTTAAAATTGGAGTAGGCATTCTATTTATTAGGTAAGTGGCCGTTTGAAAAGCCTCAGCCCAAAATTTGGAAGGAGCCGAAGATTGGGCTAGAAGAGAGAGCCCAGTTTCTACTATATGACGATGTCGTCTCTCAACACTCCCATTCTGAGCGTGAGAATAAGGACAGGTAACACGATGAGAAATACCATAATTAAGAAGAAGAGAAGAAAAGGGGCGAAATTCTCCACCCCAATCTGTTTGCACAGCAATAATGTTTTTAGAGAAAGTATTTTGTACAAATTTAATAAAAGCTAAGAAAAGAGTAGAAACTTCAGATTTAGAATGTAAAGGAAAACACCAAATATATTTAGTAAAGTCATCAACAATGGAAAGATAAAATTTGAAACCACTAGAGGATAGCACAGGAGCTGGTCCCCAAACATCTAAAAATAAAAGTTGAAAAGCATGAGATGATCTAGAGAGAGAGGGAGGGTGAGGAAGAGTATGAGATTTGGCTTGAAGACAAGCATTACAAAGAGAAACAGTAGACATACAAGTGACGGGTAGATGATGCTGACGAATAGTAAAAGATGTGACACGAGAAGAAGGATGGCCTAAGCGGGAATGCCAGACTTGGGGACTAGTTCTTTCACCAATGAGAGCTTGATGCTGAGTGTTGCTAGTGGACCCAGAAATGGACTCTTCATGTGATGGAAGCACGTACAAGCCATTCTCAACGGAGCCCTGAAGAAGTACTTCCCGGGAATGCAAATCCTTCACAAAGAAACCAGAAGAATTAAATTCAAAGAAAACGGAGTTATCAAGACAAAATTGTCTAACAGATAATAAATTCTTAGAAATAGAGGGAACATGAATTAAATGACGAAGAAGAAATTTGCCAGTAGGTGTGGGAAGAAGGCCAGTGCCAGTATTCTGTATGGGGAGAGAAGATCCATCACCAATAGAGACTTGATCGGGTCCAGTGTAAGGTGTTGACTCTAAATTTAAATTAGAGAAATCTGACGTAAAATGGTTCGTAGCAGCGGAGTCGGGAAACCATAAATTGGACGGATTTGAAGAGTTGGGAATGGAGGTGTAGTGAGCTGTAAGAGACGAGGGTGGGGATGGTTGATAATTGTGGGTAAAGCGATGATAACATTGAAACGCAGAGTGACCAACACGATTACAGATTTGACAAGTGGGTTTTGCGGAAGACTGAGAGGAAAAGAAATTGGGAGGACCAGAGAGGGAATTACGGGCACCACCTCGACCACGGCCACGACCACGGCCACGAGTTTGATGAAAGGAATTTGAAGCTGGACGAAAGTTGGTAGAGTTGGCCGAGAACGACGCAGCAGATAGAGTAGTTTGGGTCTGATGTGTGAGCCGAGATTCATGATTTAGCAGATAACTATAGACTTGAGAGGTGGATAATGGTTCGGGTTGAGTGGTTATAGAAGAAACAACAGACTCATAGTCGGAGCTTAAACCAGTTAAAAGATAAACGATGAATTCGTGCGAAGAGAGTGGATGACCAGCAGAGGAAAGTGAAGAGGCTAACGACTTGGCTTTGTGAAAGTAGGTAGAAACCGAATCGGAACCTTTCTTTAATGTGGCCAATTGATATCTTGTTTGCATTAAGTGAGCGGTGGACTGGGCAGAGTAAAGATTATTAAGGGTAGTCCAAATTTCGTGAGAGGTTGGACAATCAACAATCTGAGAGAGAATGTTATCAGTGAGAGAAGAGTAAAGAGAAGAAATGATCATCTGATCTTGTAGAAGCCAAGAAGTGTGGGCTGGGTTGGGTTTGTCATCAATGGTGGGAGGGGGAGGAGGAAAAGAGCCATCTACGTAGCCGAAGAGTTGATGGCTTTTGAAGAAAGCAAGAAGTTGAGATTTCCAAAGAGGGAAGTTGTCGTGAGAGAGTTTGACAGTGAGGAGATGAGCGGCAGTATTAGTGAGGGACGGAGTTGGAGGTGGGGGAGCCATGGAGGGATCATAAATGGACAGAGGTCCTACACGGCTCTGGATACCATGATAAGAAACAGCAATGTTATGTGAATGCAAGTCATTTGTTGAAATGCCTCAATGAACAATTACTATTTCTGAGTTGATTACAGAGTACCGTATTTCCCATCACAATAGCACATAGTGCTTGAATACTATTTATAGACAAGTCAGAACAAGATACAGAATATTCTAGAAGTTTTGTTGGTAGCATTTCTGGAATTGCCTCACACGTTTCTTGCATTTTCTGTTATGAGATGATTCAGTTTTGACGTGCTGGGCATGAGTGAAGGCTGTGAGCCGTTATGCATGTGTGCAGAGGATTCTTCTTCACACTGAGTATTCTGTTTTGACACGCTGGCAGTGAGTAAAGGCTGGGAGCCTTTGTGCAAAGATAATGAGAAATCAGCTGCGCTAACAATTAGATACAAAACACGTAATACTATAGAAAAGAAGATAAATGATCTTTACAGTCATAGAGTATGCAAACACTATAAATTCTTTTTTTTAAAAAAATAAGAAAATATAAGATCTATATAAAAAAAAATTAATTTTTTAATAATAGATCATACTTTTTTAAAAAATAAGTGCGTGATACATTCACAATCATAATGACTGAATCTAACATTACTCTATGAAGAGAGATGGATATAAATTACTGCAATCTACTACTAGAGAACCACCTTAATTTAATTCAAAAGTTGACTACTCGGCTGCAATAAAGTGAAAACAACTGTAAAGTTTCTCAGAGATCGATCTTTCTTGCATACTTTGTCCACTGGTTTCTAACGGAAGAATAATATAATAAGGCACATTAACAAATCTCACTATATTACAACCACACAACATTACAGCTCACAAAACAAAATTGAATACAAACACGAACCACCACCATCTGCATGCATGGGGCAAAGAAGAGACCTGTTGTTGCTTACCCAAAAAAAAAAAAAATTAAAGCACCTTACTTAAAAGGAAAAACCTATAATGGGGCATCCTCAAAGACAACCTGCAGTCCCCATACACGTGGCACTTTGACAAAAATCAATGCCTTCAATACCTGTTCCTCTTGCATGCTCACAAGATTCAAACTTCGTGGACCATACAGATGCAAACCCACCAATGAGCGAGTAGAACACTAGTATTTTCAAATGGAAGCGAGTTTCGATCTCTTTAATCAGATGGGTTAGTTCCTTTAATCAGCTTTTGCGGGACTGGAGCTTTCGGATGAAGTAACTTCTGATGAAGCAGTACTAGATGACGTATCACTACTGGTACTCACTCCATTCCTAAAGCTCTTTGATTCGAGGGAATGGTTTCTTTGCGGATCATTAGCTGCAGGGATTTGCCCCTCCTCTGCTAATCTTTTAAGAAGATTCATGACAGTAGGAAGGAACTTGGAAGACAAGGAGATAAGACCAGGTAGCTGTTGAGTCACACAGTTTGTATTAGAAACTTTTGCAAAAACACATGTGAAAGACACTCGGATTAATTCAAAAGAGGGTTTTTTTTTTGTGATAATTAAAAAGATCAGGTCCTTGCTTTTCTGCGTTGCTCTTGTATACAACGTATACCAGGGTGCATACAGTATTTATCTGTCCAATATCAACTGCACTAAGTTTTTATGAATATAATTCTTCTTGGGTGCAAACAATATGTCTGTTAAAATCTCAATAAATCGTTCAGAGAGGTTCACTTACCAGCAGAAAAATGAGAAACAGAAACAGAAAAATGAGAGAAGGAAAAAATAAAGTGGAAACTACAAGGCTGCTCTTTATGGTACTGGTTGTGAGTAAAAATTTCAATTATGTGATTTGTGCCTATCAGATTTCAACTTTCATTAAAGAGCCTATTGGCATACGCAACAGAAAGTAGTTGAATAGAATGAGTCTCGAGTTCAAATTTCCAGGTGCACTTTCAAACAAGAAACCAACTGTAGAGCTTCCTAAAAACCAATATTTCTTAGACCAGCCATCAATTAACAACAAAATGGAGCTTAGACAGTCAAGATAGAATATGATACTCACAGCACCATGACGAAATTCACCGGAAATGTCCAGCTGCACCCATAAGGCCTTCATGAGTAGAAAAGCAACAAAGATAACACCCAAATACAAAGGATTTCTGCCATGAAAAGATAGTGGAATAAGCTAAACCATTGAACATCAGGATATGAGCATAAACCCCAACAAAATCAAATTTCATAATATATGAGAAATATGTACCTCAGGAGCGTCATAAACTCATTGAATCCCAATACCATCAAAGCAACAATTGCCCATGGTGGTGGCAACCAGTTGTTATTACGCTTGTTGGCTTCCTGAAAAATTAAATAAGAGTGAAACAAATTCACCATTATTTCTCATAAAGTGAAAATGATTTAGATTTCACCCGAGATATGCATTTGCGTACACCTTCAACTATGATATACACAGATTTCACTAAAAAAAAGTGACTCAACATACTAAAAGAAAAAAGAGCTTGACACAATTATGCTGAATGTTTTCTAGAGTCGGATTGCAAAGAAGATTTTACAAGGCACACTGTACTTCCCATTCCTTAGGAAATAGTAAAAAGCCGAGAGAGACGAACAAGATCTAGGTCCATTTTTGCTCTAAGATCTGTCCCTTCACTTCTAATATTGACATATTACACAGGTTTCCCACTAGGAAATATTATATCCAATCATAAGAAATAACGGCAGAAAGAAATCCAGTATTTAGTAATCTAGGTTTTCGATCTTTTAAAATAATCAATATTTAAAATAAGAAAAATTATATTCTCAAGCCGGTGTGTAGAACACATCTAATAAAGTGCTTACATGGCAGAATTTGATTTAGAAGATAAATTTTAAAATTTTTTGATAGGTAACAAAGAAATCAAGAAGATAAATTTTAAAATTTCAATCTTACAAATCAAATCTTATCATTTAAGTGATGTGGATGGTGTGCTCTACAAACCGGTTTGAGAATAGAATAACTCTTAAAATAATATTAAGCATTAAATCATTAATATGTAAAGTATCATGCCTGTGCAGCAATGGCCTGAGACACACTATATTCAGTCTCTGCCTTAAATTGCCTCCACAAAGATTTGCACTGGACAGGCGTAATCAATGTTCTTGAGGGTGGAACCTGCATGTAAGAAACCAGTCCCATTAACTAATTAGAGCTTAGGGGTAATAACAGAGGCAATCAAACATTGGGATAAAACAAGAGTGAGAGAGAAGTTGAATCATAATCGAGCAACAAGCCCACTTTGACAGCTTGATGGCATAAATTAATCAATTCTGAAGTCAAGACCATATTGTGTAGATACTAGCATTTTTCTTAGGGTTTTTGGTTTCTGATAAGCAAGCATTTACGTGTCCCATACTCAACTCTCAACTGAGATTAATTTCAACCCAATAGGACAAGCTTGGGGAGTGAAATGAGATGAAAATTTTATGAATAGTAGTAAGATAGTTTGTGAATAGTAGTGAGAAATGTTTTATGAGGTTTTGGGATGAGAGATAAAAAGTTGAATAAAAAATATTATAAAGTTAAAATGTTGTTAGAATATAATTTTTTAATATTATTTTTGTTTGGGGATTTGAAAAAGTTGAATTGTTTTTTATTTGAAAATTTGAAAAATTTGTAATGATTAATTTGAAAGTATTTGTGTTTAAGGGATGTTTGGGAAGGAGATGGGATGGGATGAGATGAGAATTTTGAGATGAAATTTTTTTCCAAACAAGCCTAAATTGGGGTTGGCTCTATAGATCATGAACTAATTAGGGACATCCTTTTTTTTACAAGTAAAAATTTATTGTATACAAGAGAAAGAAAACACCTAGCCCATAATAGAGAACCCCTAATGAACAGTAAGTCCATCCAATATACACCAAGCCCGATTGGGACAAAACACGCCTCCTCACAGCAAAGCAAATCACTGTAACTACCCCAACCCCTTGTACAAAACTAAGACTCCACCCAAAACTCCCTTGGAAGCTAAATAGGACCATTCTGCGTACTACACCCGAAACTAATACTCCACCCCTTCCTACAAGGACGGAGGAAGGACCCTTTTTTATAAATAAGATAGGCATATCCAAGTACACATGGAATATACAGTAGATACATCTAGCTACAAAGAGTAAAAAGACCAAGAAACACCGGAAAACTAAAGCTGACAGAACATAAGTACACTGCCACCAATCATAAAGAGTTCTTAAAGAGAGATCCTCTAGCACTTATCATAATTCTCGAAGCTTCTATTACTCCTCTCACTCCAAATACACCACATTAGACAAATCAGGCTCATTTTCCAAAAAGCTTCGCTAAGTTTACTGTAACTGAACTTTACAACACATGAAAAGGTCCACTGCCAATTGAGGCATAACTCAATCCAATCTAAAAATGGTAAGACAGCTAGCCATAAAGCAATAGCTACTTCACAATCTAGTAACAAATGACCACATGTATTTCTTTTGCTGTCGTTCTATCCCATCCGTCGTGTAAACATCCTGTGTACTAGGATCTGGCCCCTTAATGTGCCTTTTTTTTTTTATATATATTGAAATTAATTAACATACAAATTGCATGTCTGAAATTGTGTGGAACCAGACTAAACAACTAGGCATCATGGACATGTTGACAGATTCAATTGGAGCTAAAAGCGCCAAAATTGAGCAGTTCGTAAATCTCAGAGGCTTTTAGCAAGAAAAACCTTCTTAAAGAAACCCTGTTCATTCAATTATTTCTTTTTTATACCATTGAGATTTGAAAATAAAAATTTTTCAGCATAAAATTATAAACTATGGAAGCAAGAACTTCAGCATGGCCAAAAGTCACCTCTTCCCAAGTGCTTGAGGCCAGTGGATCAAATGTTGTGATGCTCCTATCTTTAACAGCAGCATTTGCAGAATCCACCAAAGCAACAGATAGTGTGTTCTCGATACTATCATTATCATCATCATTCAATCGGGTGACAACCATAACAGACAGCAACTTTAGGGACTGGACAAATTAGTAGAAATAACCATCAGAAATGCAATACAAAATCAAGTGCAACAAATAATAACTATATATATATATTTTTTTTATAAGTAAACAAATAATAACTATATAAACTGTAGCATACTGCAGAGCGAGCAGTTTTGGTGATTGCTCTAATGTCTTCGTTCCCAGTCCAAACCCGTGGAATTGAATCAGAATCATGACTAAACAACGTTGAAAACCTGTATAGAACTTAAAGTCAATCGCTACAAGATAATCTGAAAAGATCATACATTTGGATTCATGAGTTGCTAGGAGTTGTACCTGTCCTTCATACGGATCAGGACCCTTCCTGCTTCTTCTCTTGCTTTTGCTTCAACCACCCCTCTTGCATAGTTCTCCATATTTTGAAGCATGCTACCCTTGGTTTGTTCATCCATGTCAAAACCAGAAAGTGCACCAGAGAGCCCAGAGACAGCAGCTTCAGTCTCACGCCTAAGAAGTTTCCTTATTGCTGGCCAGGTCTCACTACTAGCTCCATCTAATAGAGCTTCCACAGGTCCTGATAAAGCCTCTTTCAGTTTTGCCTGCAAATTTGTGACTACCATCAGCAAGGTTACAGAAACTGCCTATTTTGCCGCCTTTATTTATCTAGATACAGAAGACTAGTAAAACAAAGTTCTCCATATTTTATGAAACCCATGACAATATGAAAGAGTCATTGACCACAAAGGCATTGCCAGTTAGTCTAGGGACAATGGCCTACTGAAATTCAAAAGATGGTGAAAAACAAAGGGAAAATTGCAAGGTTTTAATCATGCAGACTATCGATATTACTTGAAACTTGTAAAGTATTGATTGCCCTAAAAAATCTATCTCAATAGTTTTTGTCACTAAAAATATGAATTCTATAACAGTATATACTTCTTTTGTCAACAATAGGCACATTATCACATCAGACTGACTCAGTCTTTTCCATGGGCTTTTCTTTTGTTTTCTGTTGGTGCTGGAAATTTATTGCTTAAACTTAAGATTAACACCATCAACCATATTATTTTAAAGTATTTTTTATCAGCAGTTAAAATTAACAAGTCACCTAATTCTGTTATCTTAACATTCTCACTATTGATCATACTATTTTTGCACAGTGGGCTGCCTCGAGGATGGCCATTTTAAGTTTAATGTGGAGCCTATGGAGAGAGTGGAGAACAAGATGCTTGGAAGATTGGCAGAAGAGCTAAAGAATATGTAGGTCAAGCAGCTTAATACATGGATGGGAGCAATTATTACCTCTTTTTTTATAATAATTCCGATTTTTTTTTGTTCTTTTCTTTTTTTATAATAATTCCGATTTTTTTGGTCCTTTTTAAACTATGAAAAAGGAGTTATCTCTTTCATACATCCTGTATTAAGGTTGCACCCCTCGTGCTTTTTTAATTAAATAAATTTTACTTATCAAAAAAACATTGTCACCAAGCTTGAAGGCAGTCAGTTGATTCAAAAAGGCTACTGTAATTACCTTATAGTGGACTTAAATGGTCTCAGCTTCCATGATTTCCTTGTAACCATTCCTAGTTCCTAAATAGGTGTAATCACATGTATACTTCTTGTGTACTTTGGCTATGCCAATCTCTATACCAATCAAATATCTTCTTACTTATAAAAAAAAAAAAAAATACCTCGTAGTGCGTAGTAATTTCAGAAAGCTTGGCAGCGCGGACAGAAGCAATATGCATATCTATATCACGTCGAAGTTTATCCCTGACTTTGGATGTGTCCCAGTTTGCTTGTTCAATAATAGCATCTGCAAGACTGATGTATCAATATCTGCATTGTACTCAGGTTCCATACCGCAAACCCATCCAGTAAACTAAACCTCCCTAGTCTACAGGTATTATCAATTTCACATTTTCATTCATATAAAGAACCAAAAACCTCAACCTTTTGGACTAAAACACATTTCGATAAGAACTTTCTTTTTTAATGCCTGGTTCCAATGGTCGATTGTAATTGATTTTAATGGCATGACCATTCATGAATTTCTTGTATCACTAGAACATCACTCCTAGGTGTTGCTCTTGTATATAACCCATGTACTTGGGCTTTTGCCTATTCTTATGATCAATAAAAAAAAATTTATCGATAAAAAAAAGCACGTTTCAAGAACTATAATTGACCGGTTACAACTTCTTTTCTCCACATAGTTTCCTGGATTTAAAAAGCCTCTCTATTTTTCCTTCTTTCAATCTTTGTTTTTGACCTGTTTCAATTCATTTTGATACATGGAGTGGGAGTTTCAAAATTAACCATACCTGCAAAACCTTCATCAAATAGAGCCATACACAACTGTGTGCAGTTACGAGAGGCCAAAGAAAACCCTTCACCACCATTCAGAGCTTTATCAAATACTTCCTTGAATTTTTCTAAAGTTCCCAACCTTACGTGTCCCAGCACAGATTGGGATGCTGGTTGGATAAGCTAACAAATTAGGAAATACAAACAATGAGAAAAGGTAACATAACTAAATAATTCAAGGAATAAAATCCTGAATTAGAGGTAATATTGTCCAAAAAAAATAAGCACAAACATTTTGTGTTTAACTAAAAGTAAATCATTGCAACAACAACAGCGCATGCTCTTAGAAGATTTTGAAGCTCCTTTTAATGACCCCCTATTGAGATATCTGCAGTATATGGTTTTCTGTTTCTCTAAATTTGATAGACATGCAACAGGTACAAGTGACCAGTTCGTAGACATGTATGAGTCAAATTACCAACTCGACTGAAAATATATTGCTAATAATCCAATATCATAAATTCCCAATTTCATCATACTTCAGTTGTGTACTGAACTTGAAGGAATCAAGGGTTAATCACAACTAACAGGCTCAGCAACACAAAAAAAGAAGGGGTGAAACTACCAAAGACAGCATGAGATTACAGCAGAGATGATTACCTGCAGCAATTTTTCTTCAAGCTGCTTCCGCTTTGCAGATCTGACACCTTCATCAAAATATGTAGCTTCCGCATCATACCTAGATGAAAAGAATAAAGTACTAAATACTGGAAAGAAAATCATATTTAACATTATTTATACACAGAAACATGAGAAGTATAGGGAACAAAAGATGATTTCAGGTAAAATTTTCCAAACTTCAGCTTATAGCTCGAAAATGCATGAAAAGATGCAGAATCCAAATGGTGTTAGGTATGCTAACTAACAAGACAAAATTCAACATAGCATAGCCAAATAAACTTGGGGTCAGCTACTGATTGTCATCAACTAATCAGAATCTTCAACATGTATTATTTTCCATCATTCCATCCCATCTAAAATTATGCTTTTGTCACCTCCCTAGTTAAGATTTTTTTTTTTTTTTTATAAGTAAGAGTTTATTAATGTCAATAGGCGTAGCCAAGTACACTGGATGTATACAAGAGAAAAAACCTAGTTGAGTCCTCCCTAATTAACATATCCTTTTTCTTTACTCCTAACCAAGTTATTCTAACCTTCCTCTGCCACTTTTCACTCCCTCAACTTATATACAACCCTCTTTCTTGTCGGTACATTAATTAGTCTCCTTCCATGACCAAACAACACTACCTATCCACAGCCACAACCATCAATACACCTTTTTCAATATGTTGCTATCTATTTTATATATATATATATATTTTTTATAAGTAATCGATAATATTATAAATAGAGATAGGCAAAAACCCAAGTACACAAGAAGGATACAAGAGATAACACCTATCTAGGTCAACAAAAGGGAAGCTAAAAAGTCATGTACATTCAGGCCATTAAAATCTATAGCAATGGCCCATAACATTAAAGTACGGAAAAGAAAAGCTCTAAGTTCCCCCGGCGACCGCTCCTTGTTTTCAAAAGTCCGATCATTGCGCTCTTGCCAAATACACCACATGATACAGATCGGGATCATTTTCCACACCTCCTTAATTTGTTGAACGCCTCTCGGGAGTGTCCAACTGGCCAACAGATCAACCACAGTTTCTGGCATCACGAAGGGTAACTCTACTCGACTGAAAACTTCCACCCACAAGGCTCTCGTTATCTCGCAATGTAACAATAGATGATCCACTGTCTCACCTGATCTCTTACACAAGCAACACCAGTCTAATATAACTAACCGTCTCTTCCTCAAGTTGTCAATGGTCAGAATCTTCCCCCATGCTGCTGTCCATGTAAAGAAAACCGCTTTAGGAGGCGCCTTATTTCTCCAAAGTCTCTTCCATGGGAACTGAATGGTTGTGGTGTGGGAGAGGGACTTGTAGAAGGATCTAACAGAGAAGATGCCCTTACCCGTCGGGATCCACCATAAGCTGTCAGCTTGCTGTCTATTCGGCTTCACAGAATATATGAGGCTGAAAAAGGCTTCAAAAATGTCTACTTCCCAATCTTGTGCCGCTCTACTAAATGTTACGTTCCACTGCACATGATCCCCTGATATACTTATGAGGTCCTCAATGGATGCTTCCTGGTTGCGAGCCACGCGGAAAACAGCTGGAAATGCCTCCTTTAGGGCCTCACTCCCGCACCAAGTGTCCTCCCAAAACTTAATACGGGATCCCCTCCCCAACACCAATTTAGAAAGAGTAATAAAGTCCCCCCACCCTCGCCTAATGTGTTTCCATATCCCCACTCCACTTGCCCCAATTACCTCTTTTGTGCACCAGCCCCCCCATAAGCTTCCATGTTTATAATCAATCACCAGTTTCCATAGAGCTCCGGTTTCCAAATTATACCGCCATAACTACTTCCCAAGCAAAGCCCGATTGAATGTTCTCAAATTCTTTATGCCCAACCCACCTGACGAGATTGGTCTACACACCTTGTCCCAACTAACTAAATGAAATTTGAATTCATCCCCTATCCCACTCCATAGGAAATCACGATACAGTTTCTCAATCCGAGCCGCTACTCTGACAGGCAAATGAAACAAAGATAGAAAGTACGTAGGTAAGTTAGAAAGGGTACTCTTTATGAGAGTAACCCGGCCACCTTTCGACAAATACAATCTCTTCCATCCTGCCAATTTTATTTCTATCTTTTCAATAACAGAATCCCAAATGGATGAGGCCCTAGCAGCAGCCCCCAAAGGTAATCCCAAATAGGTAATGGGAAGAGAAGCTATCTTACACCCAAGAATGCTAGCTAACTGCCTAGTATTGCTCACATTCCCCACTGGTACTAACTCTGACTTGTCAAAATTAATTTTCAGACCTGATGCTGCTTCAAAGCAAAATAACAGAGCCTTCAATGTCCACAACTGGTTGTAATCAGCATCACAAAATAAAAGGGTGTCATCTGCAAATAGTAAGTGAGACAAAGAAATAGTACCCCTATTGGGGTCACCAATCGGAAAACCAGCCACCAACCCATGCGTGACCACCGCCGATATCATCCTACTCAATGCCTCCATAACAATAACAAAAAGGAGTGGGGACAAAGGATCTCCTTGTCTGAGACCTCGAGAGCTACTAAAGAAGCCAGTCGGACAGCCATTTATCAAGATTGAAAATTTGGCCGTAGAGATACACCACCTGATCCACCTACACCATCTCACCCCAAAGCCACATCTACCCAGCACATACAAAAGGAAATCCCAGTTTACATGGTCATATGCCTTCTCCATATCTAATTTGCACAGAATCCCGGTAGATCCAGCCTTCAATCTGCTATCTAGTCCCTCATTTGCTATAAGAACTGAATCCAAGATTTGTCGCCCCTTAACAAAAGCATTTTGTGTTTTCGTGATAATCTTCCCCATAACCGCCCCCAATCTGTTAGCCAGAACCTTTGAAATAATTTTATACACTCCATTCACCAGGCTGATGGGTCGAAAATCCTTAATCTCCACCGCCCCCATCTTCTTAGGGATCAACGCAATAAAAGTAGCATTTATGCTTTTCTCGAACTTCCCAACCAATGAAACTTCCTGAAACACATTCATTAAATCAACTTTGACCACTTCCCAACAAGAGTGGAAAAAGCCCATCGAGAAACCATCTGGACCGGGAGCTTTATCTTTGACCATACTTCTTACTACCTCATACACTTCCTCTTCTTCAAAGGGCCTCTCTAACCACGCCGCTTCTTGAGGCTCGATCGTATCAAAACCAAGGCCATCCACCTTTGGCCTCCATCCCTCTCTCTCTGTAAATAGTTGTTCATAGAAATACACCACATGTTCACTAATCACAGGGGCCTCCTTACACACCATATCATTTATATTCAGCATTTCAATGGTATTAGTTCTTCTATGGGAGTTGGCAACTCTATGGAAGAACTTAGTACTTCTATCCCCTTCTTTCAGCCACAATGCTCTCGACTTCTGGCGCCAAGAAATCTCTTCTAATGATAGTACTCTCTCTAATTCTGAAACCAACTCAGTCTTCCTCAATATTTCCTGCGGTGCTAGAGCTCTAACTTCCAGTATACACTCAAGCTGTTGTAATTCATCCACCATGCATTTCTTACGCTCCCCTAAATCTCCAAAGGAGTGTATGTTCCAATGCTTTAGGTCATTTTTCAAAGCTTTCAGTTTACTGGCTAAAATGAAAGAGGGGTTACCATTAAACTGATAAGAAGTCCACCATTGCCTCACCTTATCCACAAAACCTTCACTTTTCAGCCACATGTTTTCAAACTTAAAATAACGGCGCCCACTTCGAATGCCCCCGCAATCCAATAAGATAGGAAAATGATCTGAGCAGAGACGAGACATTCTCTTTTGGCACACCTCCGGATAGTGTTCCTCCCAGTCTGATGAGATAAGAAATCTGTCCAGCCTGGACCATGTCTGATTATTCGACCAAGTAAAAGCACCTCCCGAGAGAGGTATATCCAACAAGTTTAACTCAAAAATACAATCAGAGAACTCTAACATTGCAGGTCGCATCCTACTCTCACCCGACCGTTCACTTGTTGATCTAATGACATTAAAATCCCCTCCTATACACCACGGAAGTTCCCACCAACTGTGTAGCCCAGCAAGCTCCTCCCATAAAAACCTTCTGTCATTGTCCACATTTGGACCATAAACCCCAGCAAAGGCCCACACAAAATTATCTACCACATTCTTAAAAGAGCATGCCACTGTATATTCCCCCACAAACTCCTCCATTTTGTCAACAACTCTTCTGTCCCACATTACTAAAATACCTCCTGAAGCCCCGTTTGACGCAAGATACACCCAATCTGCATAAGTACAACCCCAAACACTTCGAACTAGTCTTCTAGAAATAGTTTTCAATTTAGTTTCTTGCAAACATACTATGTCCGCCCTCCATTCTCTCAGCAGATTTTTTATTTGAAGCCTCTTATTTGCCTCATTTAGCCCCCGGACGTTCCAAGATATGATTTTTGGCTTCATAAAGGAGAAGCAGGCCCCTTCCCTTTTAATCTTTCTCGGCTTGAATTTCCTTCATAATTTAATGACCAAGTAAGGCGCTTGAGCTCCCGCTGTTTTTTCGACCCTGATTTCTTGGCTTGCGAGTGGCCCGCTTCAATGGCAGTAAGTAGTGCAAAAAACTGCTCTTCATAACCCACACAGTCCATACCTATCAAATGTTGTAATTCTTTCACCTTTTTTAGCATCCAATCCGGAGTGGTTGATTCATTAGGAAGTAAACGTTTCAATGGGATAGGCTCCCCAACACTATAAGCCCACTGTGTAGAATGTATCTCCCTCTTTTCTTCCTCCCCAAATAAATTTCTCCCCTCCCATTCAACCACAGCTTCACTAGATGGGAATTGGGTCTCAGGGACTAGGCTCCCAAGGAGCTCAACGTTCACCATCTCCAAGCCTATCCCCTCTGCCCCGAGAACTCTACCTTCAGTACTGTCATCTTGCATTATAAGCTCTATGTGGTCCTCGGGATGGGTCTGAAGCTCCGGCAAGGAGGAGGAGCCTTCCCCTAGGTTCCTCGGCACTGTCTGGCTGTGTAGGACTTCAGCAACTACGCACGGTGGCTGATTTACGCCCCGCGTGGAACCTGGTAACCCTCCCGTCGCAGGACCAAGATGGGCCTCCAGGTTCGAAACCTCTGCCTGTTGCAGAGGAGACGCCGGCGAAACAAAGGTGTCGCCGTGTACGCCGTTGGCTGAGAGAGACCCAGTTTCACCGTGTACGGTGGCAGAGGGTTGAGAGATACCCATTTTCACCGTAGGTTGTAACACAACGATAGTGTCTCCGTGTTCGCCGGCATCATCTGCCGATGGTGTCACCACCGCCGGCACCATCACCGTGTTCGCCGGAGCCATCTGGTTCGATATCGGCAAGGGAGGATCCGACGGCTTGACCGAGACTCTCCTCCACGCGAAGGGGCCCGTGGGCTGCGTTTGACCCCGAGGCCCAGCAGCTCGGCCCATCCCTTCTGAAGACTGCTTAATGAGACTGGGCCCCGACAACTCCTGGCCCATTAGCCCAGAGGCCTTTTTCAACTTATTACTGAACCCCTCTTCCCCTTGACCCACGCCCCCCACACCCAGACCCGAGTCCCCCTCCTCTTTATCCTCTTGAACGCATCGTTTTAAGATGTTGATATTAAGCTGTAAGACATCCACTTGTCTCTGCATATCCATCACAGCCCGTATAATTTCTTCCTTCTTTAGCCCGACACAATCTCTGCCACCACCCTCACTGTTCTGCACCCCTACAGGAACCACGTCGCCTACCATTTTCAACGGCACTGCTCCACCCACCCCAGCAGGTTGACGTGATGGGTTCAAAGCCCTGGGATTTTTGAAAACCTCCAAGTACGAAGGCTGAACTGCCATCCTTCCCGTCGTAGACAGCCCTTTGCAACCACCACGCCCAGCCTCCTTCAAGACCTCCACCATCTTCCTCCAACCCTTACCATCCTTACCATACTTATATATATATATATAAGTAGTTATCTTTTTTTGATAAGTAAACAAGTATTATTAATCCAAGAATGGGCAAAAACTGCCAATTACAAAAGTCATTATGCCCTATCTACATAGTCATTATAAGTAGTTATCTATATTGGTTAAACTCGAAAATCTATCATCAATCTACCAGAGTACATGATCCATCAAAGTAAAAAAATCCTTCTTTATCACATGGGGTGCTCACTTCAGTAAAGTGTGCTAATTTGCTGGTTTTTCTTTCTCTCTCTCTCTCTCTCTTTTAGTATGTTCCCTTTTTGAATGACCAATATTCTTCTCCTAAGGCAACCCCTTCGCATGCACTGCTAGGCATGGTGAACACAAATTAGAAAACACATATTAACATACAACTAATCTATCCAGATCAGCCAAGCAGCTAACAAAATGCATTTTCTATCAAACAACTTAATTAATCCTTGGAGTGCTAAACCACCAAAAAAGGTCCATGAAATACACTTACTCTGACAGAAAAGCATAAAGAATTGAAGTGAGCTTTTTCCCAAAGCCAGGAACAGGACCAGACTGCACAGCCTCTTCCAAGTGACACCAGTCCTGTGGTCATTTAAAGCAATTTGGATGTTAGAAGTTCATGATATTGACCATAACTGAAGAAGAAAAGTAACCAAAACTGTGAATAAAAGCATTTGAATATGGACTGCAGGTACCTCATTTGCGGTAAAAGCGGAATACTTTTCATGAGCGATTTCTTCACAGCGTACGGTAGCCACCATAACCTAAAAGTGGATGGATCTTGCATGACATAACCAAGATAATATGCATATACCACGAATGGCCTCTGTTGCACAAGTATTACCTTGTGAGCAGGAAGGTCCAGGTCCTTGTTCTCCTTAATAACTTTCCAAATTTGCTGTGCACTAAAAGAAAACCCCGAAGCAGGAACTACACCCCTTCGATCTCCCGCAAGCCCACCAGGAGTAATGGAATGAAAAAATCGTTGCCTTAAGCTAGCAACCTATATTTATAATGAGTCTATAAGCAAAATACACAACATAATCATCTGGCCAAAGTTAGCTCAATGCTCCAGACAGAGACACAAATTATTATAGGCAAAGAACTGAGACACAAATAACCATAGGCAAAGAACACGTGCAAGTGCACATGCATGCACACATGTGTATACACACAGAAATTTATAAATATAATTACTTGAATTCAACAACTAAAAAAGAGGATTATATCATTGCAGAGAAGCCCCGAATAAGAGACACCTAGTGCAGAGATGCATACCTGCTCTTTAAATTGCTCTTCTTTTTCTTCATAACTAGAAAGAGCAACAACTTCAACCTGAAAATTCAATCTTTGTATATATAAATCCATGATAATTATTCCTTCTTTCCACGACTTCAACCCGACAACCATTAATAACATAAATCATATATGTATGATAATTATTCCACACATAAGAAGGACATGTATGAGCTAGAACATGAGGTCTTACATTAAAAAATTCACTTAGTCGAGTTTCCTTGTGCACATGAGGCTTTGGAACAGAGTCCCATATCTGCAGTTAAAGAGTATTATAACAACAACAACAACAACAAAAACAATTCTAACAATATCTTTAAAAATTAAACAAAGATCAACAAATTAAGGAAGAATGTACAAATCTCTTACCTTCTGAACATCTTCTCTTAGAACAGGTTCTAAATTTTCCAGCGGTGTCTATAAACAAACAATGTTAAAAACAATTCAAAGCTCAGCTCAACTCAACTCAACAAAGAATCCTTGAACCAATTACCCACAGGAATGACAGAAACTAAAACATGAATGATAGATAAAGAAAGAGAGCTCTCTGTCCCGTATACTTGGGCTCTTGTGTACTCTTTTGATCAATGAAATTTGTTTATTGGTCAAAAAAATAAATAAAGAGAGCTCTCCTTCAAGGTTCAGAATGAATTACACCAGAAGAGAGGAACACACCCTTGTTTTATCCCGTATTACAAACATTAAAGTTGTTTTACGTGGACTGAACAATCGCATCATGACCTGAAAGCAGATACCAACATAAAGTCGAATGATTGAAACTTCCAGATTCTGAATGACTGCTGATATATTGTGGGTGGATAGAGATACCTGGAATACAGTCTTCAGAAGAGGCTTATTTGCAGCTTGCTCACGACCAATATCATGACACCACCTGCAGAAAGGGGCTCAAAAAGATCAAATTTATAAACTAAAGAAGCAACCATGCAAAACACTTAACAAAACAGAAATACTTGGGCGTTTTACTAGTTCTGCACCAGAACAACTCACATGTTTATAAGCACAATATCTGAAACAGCAAGAGCAAAAAGGGCACTCTGTTTCTCGAAAGCAGTATCATCCTAAAAACAAAAGATAAAAATATTAAAAATATGCGGCAAGTTATTGCTATCCATATCTCTTCCCTTCGGAGGTTTACATTTTCTTAACTTCAACAGAAACATAAGCATCCATACACTTATTTTTCAATTCAAACTGTATAATTCCAACATCTAAAACAAATGTATTCATACATATAAACAATAAAAAAAGAACTGGAAAAGGAAATAGGAAGCATGCTACAACAGAAACAATTGGAAATGGATAAAGTTACTCAGAAAATCTGGGACAAAAAGCACCTCTCCACGTTCTCTTCCATCTGTACCCTCCAAATCCATAACAAGAGTGCAAGGCTCAATACCAGCACATCTTGCCAACCAAATACCTTTAGTTGTTTGGGACCTAAAAAAGCAGCAGATCCGATCAGTCCAAGATCTCTGATCAGAATACAAAGTAACCTAATATTAAGAGAATTGTGATAACGTACCTTCCTCTAAAGGCATCCATCTCCCTGAAGTTGGTACCAAACAAATGATTTAGTAGAGTGCTCTTCCCTGTTCAGATCATGGAAAAATATGTGAAACACTTAATTTTCCATGTTAAGATTGATGTAGGCTGTAATTGACAGTTGCAATGTCCCAGTAAAAATAAAATAAATTAAAACAAATTCAGTAACAACTCAGCTATATCAGTTAAAGGAGAAATGTAATATTTCATTTCAGTATGATAGCCAATTAGCCATGCCTCACATTGCACAATCCACTTCCAACTTATTAAGCTTCATTCATAACGCATAAAGTCTTATCTAAAAAACTGTTTCACCTTTATTCACAAGAACAAGCTTGTTGTATCTCAAATTGAAAAGATAAATTTTATTGCAAGTAAATCCTTCCCAAAAAAAGCAAGACTCGTAAAGATAAAACTAAAAATCAATGAGCTTATGGAGAGAAAATAATGCATACCGCTGCTTTGTGGGCCCATGATTGAGACTACGGCATATGATAGACCACATTCGCCTAATCTCACCTCTGCGATAAATTTGTCAATTCCAGTGGCATTGAATGCACCATCCCCATCAATAAGTTGGGTTGAGCAAGAGCCATCACTCTTTTCTGTATATCAGTGACAAAAATAAAAAGGTAAAGGCTTCTGAAGCTTCAAATTTATCATATAATCGATTTAGCAGGAAACCAACTAAACCCATAAAACCTTTCCATTATCATCACAAGCATTGCTGTGAAATGAAATCTAAGAAGACTGAGCTGGCACAACAATCCTCCCTTATTTACAACAATCCAAAAGGATATTTTCTAATTCCAAAAGTGCAGCCACATTAATCTTAACAACCTTATTGTACAAACCATCTATAAGTACATCATTTCCTTCCTAGAATAGGAAAGTTAAGAGTGACTATCCGCTCGGCCTCAAACCATTGTTGTCTCCTGCCACCAACTAAATAAAAAAGGCAATAACAATCACAATATTTGGCACTTGACACTGCACTGGGTTGCTGAGAAAACTGAGAAAACCCCAGAAACCAGGATAAATGCAAAATTTCTGCGTGTACTTTGGTTCCTTACTAAGCAAAATAAATCATTACTACGCATTAGCCTTTTAATACCGTAATTTGTAGTAACACGGCCTGAGAGGCAACGAAACTTAAAATTCACAAGCCCGGTTTATTATCATTTCGTTTACTACATTTTCTCAGTGACCGAACAAATATAAAAGAAAGAATCTATTCGCGATCCACAAGCAAGGAGTTAGATAGATCAAAACCTTAACCCTAAATAAAACTGGAACAAAATCAATATCAAAAAAAATAAACAAATAAGACCCATTAAATGAACGGGATTCTTAACATCAATCAAAATTAAACCCCACGACAAAATTTGACAAGCCCAAAACGCAGAGGTACTGTAACTTCCGTTTTCCGTTACATTTGAAAAACAAAATTGAAATCAATCAGATGCATAGAAAACGCAGAATTAATTGAAAACTGGTCATAATTACGGGATTGTAGTATAAATTTGATGGATCATAGAGTCAGAAGTTTACCCATGTCGAGAGATTGAGTTTGTCTTAGATTGCTCAATCTGGAAAATGGGCTCTGGGGAAATGCGCGAGACGGAGCTCGGAGAAAGAGGGACAAAGTAATTAATAGGGAACAAAAAGGAATTGATATCTTTATGCTCTTAAAACAAAAAAAGGGCAGGCTCGACCAGTCGACTCTCTTGTACAAATTGTTAAAAAAGAAAAAGGAAAAATGCTTCTCGCCCTTTATTACCCTTTGTGGTGGGCCTGGAAAGTTTACTTCTTCTCTTCTTACTGTATTAATAATTTATGAAAACTTCTATTTATTATTTTTATATATTATATATTTATTAAATATATGATATAAAGATTATGAATAAAAAAATTCAATAAATTAAAAAAAATTAAAATTAAAAAGTAAATAAATAAATATAGTATGTAGAGATGATGAATAATAAAATTCATAATTTATAAGAATTGTTATATGTAGTTACAATTTATCGTATAAAATTTATTTCATTAATTTTTTAAAAATTTAAAATTTAAAATTTATCATTTTCAAGATATTAATAACTTATACGTATTTATTATTATTATGAAAATAAAATTTATAAATATAAATAGTATTTTCTATAATTTAATGCAGTATATGATATTATCGGTCTGTCTTTATTTTTTTTATCAATCTTATTTTTTTAAGAAAATTCAAATATTAATGAAGAATGACACATTAATACACGAAAATACAAGTGAGTATTTGGAAATTTTTATAAAAAAATAATAATAATTAACTGTTAAAGCATTTATCCAGAATTAAGTTGGTTTTGTCTGCTAATATTGGATCATTTTAGTTCTTATAAAACTTTAATATATAGATTTTTTTTATCAAATAAATTTTGTCAAATCGACGTTTCCCATTTCCATCAATATAATTGGACATATTTATTTTTTTATGAAAATTTTGTATTTATTTATTTTTATTAAAAAAATTATATAATATCTGCATTTTACGATTATAAATATTATATTTCAAAAAGTTGGACCTGACCAGTCGTGAAATCTCACTCCATTGATGGCACTTCAATACGATCAGGTGTAATCCTAATTCCATTTTTTCAAAAATAAAAATTCTCCCAAAATTAAAAACAAAGCAAGAACATAAATCCAAGGGTAGGTAAGATTATGAGAAATTGGTCTACACCGACTCTGGTGGGACCCACTGACCGGCCATTTACCTTTTTGAAAGAAAAAACGGCTACATTTATCATTAAAATTTAATGGTGAGGCGGATCCACGCGTGCATCCAACTTTACTGTGCCCATAGTCATAGACCAACATTCCTTTGTATCAACAAATTGGCTAGTTTTTTTTTTAATATAAATTTATAAAAAAATATTTTGATCATAAAAATAAATTTACACAGTTTAATATGATATATCAGAATATAATATTAATTTTATTATAAAATAAATTTAATAAAAATTTAAATTAGTTTGTAAATTTATTTACAAAAATCATTCAACACACAAATCTTTTCAATTTTAAATATTTAATTTTTTCATCTAATTATTATAATTTTTTAAAATTTTTAAATAAAATATAAAATATTATATTATATTTTAAAATTTTAAAATAAAAATAATGAAGTAATGCTAGACACAGATCTAAACTATACAAGCTCTGCATACTTTTTTTAATGATCATTTTGTAAGTAATATAATAAAAACAAATAATTTTTTTATGACTAATTATAAATAATAATGTAATTTTCTTATGTTTTTTAGTGTCAATAATTCAATATTTGCCAGTGAGTAAAGTGGTGAAGATCTTCACTTTTTATTTATATAGTATAATTTAATTCAAAAAATAAATTTTAAAATTTAAATATTACGTGCGAGCTGGATAATAAAATAACTATTTATCTATTACCACAATCGATTGATGAGATATAATTTAAATATTAACTATTTAAATGACAATTAAGCGTGACTGGAAATTTAAAATTAAGAACTATGATTAAAAAAAAAATAATTGATAATCTATGGTGCGAGTCCCGATGATTTTGTGCACTGATTCTCCCAGGCCTGAAAGTCGAAACCAAACCTGCTAACCTAAACCGAAGGTTAAGTAGCTGAAAACAAAACCTGTACGTACCAAAATCCATATTATCCCTAAAACCCAATCTCACTCCTCCTTAGAAGTGGAAGAAGGTGACGAGGACGATGATGGGTACTATCTACGGCCATAGAATGACGGTGACACTCTTCTTGGTTCTCCTCCTCGCCTCCTCAGCCCGCTCCTTCTACCTCCCTGGCGTCGCTCCTCGCGATTTCCAAACTGTACGGCTCCCGAATTCTAAATCTATCATTTCACTCTTTGATGCTCCATTCTCTGACTTCCATTGATTATTTCTTTGCTTACTCCATAGTATTTTGTGGGTTTCTATGGTCTCCGTTTTTTTGTTGCACTGAGGGTTGTCTCTCCTCCGGGTAAAACAGTGATGGATCGTGGGGGTTTTTTTTTTTTTTTAATTATTATTATTATATATATCTGGGATTCAGGATCTGGCTACTGGTTGAAGTTACTCGTGGTTTACTACGAATGTGCCAGATCGAGCTCGTGATTTGAGGATGAAATTTCTTCTACTTGATTAGTTTTGGGTGGTTGATATATTAGGTTCTTATGTTGTCCAGAGATCTCATAAATGAAGGTTAGTTTGATCTTTGGTCTTGTTTGGGTGGCGCTTAACGCCTTGTTTTATGGTTCTATTGGTGGAAAAGTTTGAAATGCTAGAGAATTTGTTTGCAAGTTTTGTGAAAAACAAATTTGAGTCAAGGGACTGAATGAATACATAATAACGTCATTGCAAAACAGGAACAAATTGGCAAGTGGAAAGCATGAAAAGCTATCAAATGCGGCTTTGGTTTCTGTAATTTGATTTGACAATGTTGCCTATTCTTCAAAAATTTTGATGCTTAAACAAGGGTATCTATGTGCTGATTACATATTGTGGAAATGATGAGTGAGCATGGCAGGGTAATGCTAGTAGGACGAGCATTTCATGTATGAGATTGGCATATATGCAGGGTACACGACTTGGGATATACCTATATAATGTGTATGGCTGGGTCACCCAACAAACCCAATATAGGATGTTATGCAGGCTGTGGGAGTTTTATGCTAGGAGTAGTAGTTTAGTCCGCATTTACTTTTTTATTGATTTTGTTAAAAATATAAATATCGATTTTGGAACTCTTATAAAAAAAAAAATATCGATTTGGAACTTGTCAATTTTATTTTTTTTTATCGATTTTGTTGTGTTTTACATGGTACTTAATCCATTCTGCTTCGGAAGATTTACAAAATCAGTGCTATCGCTGTTCATGGAATGAAATTTTCAGCCTTCTCCTATCTCATTTCAATTCCATGGATAAGAAGTTTGACCAAAAATTGACTTAAAACTTACAGGTTCTTCTTCTTCTTCTTCTCCTCTCTCTCTCTCTCTCTCTCTCTCTCTCTTTTTATAACTAAAAGTTTTTAGCAAAAATGGCACAGCCCAAGTATACAGGAGTATACAAGAGTCACAAGTATCAGTGTTCTTTTTTCTCTTATGAGGAACCATCCTTCTTTCTGGTGCCATGATGTGAATTTGATGATGATTTGCTCAGAAATACATGAATTGTTGGACTTAATATCAAATTACTTGATGTACATGAGAACTTAGTTCTTTGGGGTGTTTGTGTAGTTTGTGTATTTGAGAATCTTGTTAAGAAGTTTCCGCTTTGCTTGATTTTCTTTCAGTCTTTTTTTATATATATATATTTTTTCTTACGGCTGCCTACTTTGAACAGGGTAATTCCCTGCCTGTCAAAGTGAACAAATTGTCGTCTACTAAGACACAACTTCCATATGACTACTACTTCTTAAACTATTGCAAGCCCAAGAAGATATTGAACAATGCAGAAAATTTGGGAGAAGTTCTCCGAGGCGACCGCATCGAAAATTCTGTCTATACCGTGGGTATCAGTACCATTTTTTGGTGCAAAGAATCTGCATATAAAAGAGAACTTTTTTCTTTCTACTTATAAAAAAATATATAAAAGAGTACTTTTGCATGTAGTAATTTTGGTTCTTGTTTCCTTGTTTATTGTGGCTCTAAATTTATTAATTATACCTCAGTTCCAAATGAGGAAGGATCAGTCATGCAAAGTCGCATGTAAACATAAGCTTGATGGTGCATCTGCCAAGAATTTTAAGGAAAAAATCAATGATGAATATCGAGTTAACATGTAAGCAATAAATTTCTTTGGTATCTTTTATGATTTTCCACTCCGAGTTTTATAATTTTTTATCTGATTTCATTGGTGTCAGACATTACCCTTAATATATTATAGTTTGTACTAAAATCTCCACAATGCACATGCAGGATTTTAGATAACCTTCCAGTTGCTGTTCTAAGACAGAGGAGGGATGGAAGTCCATCAACAACTTATGAACATGGATTTCGTGTTGGGTTTAAAGGAAGCTATTCTGGGGTATGCTTCAGAAGCTAATTGCTAGTGTAAAATAAGTGTTTTTCTGCTGTTTTACACATTTATTTGTTTTACAGAGCAAAGCGGAGAAATATTTCATAAATAATCACTTGAGCTTTAGAGTCATGTATCACAAGGATCCAGAGACTGACTCTTCTCGGATTGTTGGGTTTGAGGTTACTCCAAACAGGTGAGGTGCCCTTTTTCCTGCTTTTGTTTTGGCTGGCGTTGGATTCCTCTTGGGATGCAATATTAGTTTAGCTCTATTGTGTTTGTATTGTGAATGAACAATGATGAATAAAGGCATATAGGCTGCAACTGCACATTCTGAATAGAGAAATGCTATTCGATGGAAAGGAAGAGAATCAAGATGACTCTATTATTGATAAGAGTCCTTTCCTTCATAAGGCAAGGTTTACGTTTGAGGATGTTTCCGAGGGTAAACATGTTTACGCTGTGATTGATGTGGACAAATGTAAGGTTTAATATTTATATTAAGAACAATAGGTATTTCTGTCAGAAATACCTGGGGAAGGTGAAGGTGGGAGCTGTTTGGATAATCCTACCTAGTGCTGATTGCTCAGAATTATCTACATCATAAAGAAGGGTTGAATTAGTGAAGAGTTGTCTATGGACTGAAATGTTTTGATATTTTCTCTGGTTGTTTCCAGCTTTAGTTTAACTTTGGCTTGAGCTAGTTTAATCCCAAAGCATGTCCTTTTGTTTACTAGATGATGCTGCAATGTTGTTTGCATTATATTAGTCTGTTCTTTCTCCGTCATATTTTCTCGTGCAATATTCTTTCCTGCTCTCGGCGTGTTTTGGTGTAATTTATTGTTTCTTCTTCTGATTTTGAAGAGTTACTTTTGGGAGTTTTATTACAGATGCTTGTTTGTTTTGCTTATTTACATGCTGTTTGCTGCACTTTTTGGAATGTTCTGCAGTACAGTATAGAAAAGATGAAATTCTACTTGGGCTATGCCTACTTTTCTCATTAATAAAATTCTACTGTAATAAAAGAAAAACAGTATAGAAAAGATGAAATATCTGTTTTGATGTACTTTCAAATTACTGGCTTAGTATGTGTTTCTCTTCTCATCTGTCTCTGTAATACTCCAAACAGCATTAATCATGAATATAAGGACTGGGATGATAAGAATCCTCAATTAGCAACATGCAACAAAGACACCAAAATTTCAATGCAAGGTAACACTGTTCCGCAAGAAGTTGACACAGATAAGGACATTGTTTTTACCTATGATGTTTCCTTCAAGGTATTCACTTATCAAGCTCTTGCCCATTTCCCTCGAGTCATCTTTGTCCTTATTACATGGCATTAACTAGTGTTGGTCTGTTTTTTCTTAGGAAAGTGAGATCAAATGGGCATCCCGTTGGGACACATATCTCCTCATGAATGATGATCAGATTCATTGGTTCTCCATCATAAACTCTTTGATGATTGTCCTCTTCCTTTCTGGCATGGTGGCGATGATCATGATGAGAACTCTATACAGAGATATTGCTAACTATAATCAATTGGAAACCCAAGATGAGGCTCAGGAGGAGACGGGATGGAAACTTGTCCATGGAGATGTTTTCAGGCCACCGATTAATTTTGGCTTGCTTTGTGTCTATGTTGGTACAGGTGTTCAGATATTTGCAATGACACTTGTGACAATGATATTTGCATTGCTTGGTTTTTTATCTCCTTCCAACCGAGGGGGGCTTATGACTGCCATGGTTCTGTTGTGGGTTTTCATGGGCTTATTTGCTGGTTACTCCTCTGCACGTCTGTACAAAATGTTCAAAGGCACAGAGTGGAAGAGGAATACCTTGAAAACTGCATTTATGTTTCCAGGTATTCTTTTTGGAGTATTCTTTGTCCTGAATGCCCTAATATGGGGTGAACAGTCTTCTGGGGCTGTGCCGTTTGGAACGATGTTTGCTCTTGTCTGCTTATGGTTTGGCATATCAGTGCCCTTAGTCTTTGTGGGTAGTTACTTGGGTTTCAAGAAACCAGCCATCGAAGACCCTGTGAAAACTAACAAAATTCCTAGGCAAATACCTGAGCAAGCATGGTACATGAAACCGGTCTTCTCTATTCTCATTGGAGGCATTCTTCCATTCGGGGCTGTTTTCATTGAGCTCTTCTTCATCTTGACATCAATATGGCTGAACCAGTTCTATTACATCTTCGGCTTCCTTTTTATAGTGTTTGTGATTCTTCTAATCACTTGTGTGGAGATAACAGTCGTGCTATGTTACTTCCAGTTATGCAGTGAAGACTACTACTGGTGGTGGAGATCTTACTTGACTGCCGGCTCCTCTGCACTCTATCTTTTCCTATACTCTGTCTTCTATTTCTTCACCAAGTTGGAGATCACAAAGCTGGTTTCAGGCATCCTATATTTTGGATACATGATAATTGTATCTTATGCTTTCTTTGTCTTGACCGGTTCTATCGGCTTTTATGCTTGCTTCTGGTTCGTTAGGAAAATCTACTCATCCGTTAAAATCGACTGATCTAAAGATGCTGAAAAGAGTTACGCAAGATGAAGATGAATTCCGGACCATGACAGGAAGCGGAGAAGGGATAAAGATTAAAGCGAAATTTCCGTCCCACCCTCAAAATCTTTTTCTATCTTCTTGATGGTCGCATAGGGCTTGGCCCATTATTTTGTTTACACCTTTGTTAATGTCATCAATTTGGGCAGCTTGAATAGGGACCTTGATGTATGGCTACTTGTATGATACCCGTATGGGGACAACACAATTACAAGTCCAAATTTTTTTTATGTCTCTAGTGTTTGATATCTTATCATTTGATGGGGAGTATTACTTATAACTGAGGTGAGAATCTAATAATGCACCCTTGGCGTCAATGGAAAATATGATCTTAGTTGCACTTGCTTGTGTGGTAAATGGGTAGCAAAATGTTCATAGCAAACTAACATTATGCTAATATTGTTTGATTTATAATTTAACTTATATATATCTTTTGTAAACAAAACTGTTTACAAAGGGGAAGGTGAGGAGGTCGTGGGAGTTAAGTATGACCTCTTTGTATAAAAAACGAAGTGAAGATGGAAAATTAACAACAACAAAAAGAGTTACCCCCAAGTAAGTTATGAGCCTATGGCTAACAGCGTAAAGATCAAACGCCAAGGCTAGATTGGCCATGCCAACGAGAAACTCAAGGCGGAGCACTGATTTTGGAGGGTTCTGCCATTCCTGGGTCAGCATAACTAATCCATCATGAGCTCATGATTATATTTGGTTTGTTCATATAATACTAAAGGTACGTTTGGGTATTGAGAATATTTGAAAAGTATTGAGAATGTTTGTGAATAGTTATGAATAGAGATTGGAGTGAGTTTGTGGGTTTCATTAAAAGTATTTTGAGTTGTTTGGATGTGTGAAGTATGTTGAGTTGTTGACTTTTGGATAGGTAGTTGAAAAATGTGTGGGTCCCATAAATATTATAGTGATTTTATTTTTAGTAATAAATATTATAGTGATTTTGTTATAGTGATTTTTTAATATTAATAAATATTATAGTGGTTTTATTTTATATTTATATATTATAGTGATTTTATTTTTTTATTTATATATAATAGTGATTTTATTTTTTATTTATATATAATAGTCATTTTATTTTTTATTTATATATAATAGTGATAAATATTATAGTATTTTATTTTTTATTTATATATAATAGTGATAAATATTATAGTGATTTTATTTTTTATTTATATATTATAGTGATTTTATTTTTTATTTATATATAATAGTGATTTTATTTTTTATTTATATATAATAGTGATTTTATATTTGATTTATATTTATATATAATAGTGATATTTTTTATTTATATATTATAGTGATTTTATTTTTTATTTATTTTTTATTTATATATTATAGTGATTTTATTTTTTATTTATATTTAATAGTGATAAATATTATAGAATGTTTGTGAATAATTATGAGTAGAGATTGAAGTGGGTTTGTGGGTCCCATTGAGAGTATTTTAAGTTGTTTGGTATGTGGAGTATTTTCAATAGTACGAGAATACTTGAAAAGTGCTGAGATATGTTGGCTACCCAAACGTAGCCTAAGCATTTGATGGCTTAGACTCGAATGGCAAGTTCGCAAGCTTGGCAAAAGTTTTACAATCGCAGCTTCCAGTCCAGCACAGGGTGCACATGCACCCTAATCCACTTGGCTCCAAAAAATTAACTGAAGTCACCAAAATTTTTTACGAGCACTTTTTTTTTTTAATAAATTATATTGATCAAAGAATAGACAAAGTCATGTACAAAATTCTAAAAGAGAAGACAAAAGGCAGCCCCTAGGCTAGGTAGGCGCATTATAGACAAGAAAATCATGTAGGTCCATGTCATTGAAATCAACAGCAATGGCCCATGTACATAGTGTTCTAAAAATAAATCTTGAAGCTCCTCCAACGATCTCTCATTGTCTTCAAACGTTCGGTCATTGCACTCCTGCCACAAACACCACATAATGTATATAGAGATCATCTTTCAAACAGCTTTAATATGTTGTACGCCTCCTAAATTTGTTCAGCTGGCCAGTAGTGCCACCACCGTCTCCAGCGTAACCCAAGCTAAGTTTAAACTACTGAACGCCACATTTCATAATACCCTAACTGTCTCACAATGTAGTAAAAGATGATTTACAGACTCGCCCCCTTCTCTACACATACAACACCAATCGACAATGATTATCCTTCATTTCCTCAAGAGAATATTCCCCAATGAGGTTGTCTAAAAAAAAAAAAAAAACTGTTTTGGAGGGTGCCTTATATCTCCTAAGCCTCCTCCACAGGAATTGAATTTTGGGTCCTTGTGTGAGAGCCTTATTAAAGGAGCGAACCGATAATACCCATTTACCAGTAGGTATCTACCACAATACATATTCTTGCTGATTGCTCAGTTTTATGGAGTACAAAAGGCTGTAAAAATCTGCAAAGCTGCTCATTTTCCAATTTTGTGCCTCTCTACTAAAAATGATTGTCCAATGGATTTGCCCCCTGATATCTCCATGACTTCCGCCACTGATACATCTTTATCACTTGCAAAATGGAAAAGTGATGGAAATATCTCTTATAAAGTACTATTACTGCACCATCTATCTCTCCAGAATTTAATCTTGGAACCATCCCCCAACTAAATTTTAGTGTGTCGATTTAAGGTCTCTTATCCTCTTCTTATGTATTTCCCACTCCATACACCCCTCTTACTCCCCCCCCATAAGCCTCCATATTTGCTCTCAATCACCACCTTCCATAAAGTTTCTGGTTCCTTATGATATCTCCACAGTCATTTGCCAAGTAACACCCGGTTGAAGATCCCCATCTTTCTAATGCTCAATCCACCATTAGAAATGAGGTGGCATATCGTCTCCCACTTGACTAAGTGAAACTTGAACTCCTTCCTCACTCTAACAGAATTTCTTATGAAGTGGGATTTCACTTCACTCCACAAGAAATCCCGTTGGAGTTTCTCAATTCGAAACGCCACTCTTGCAGGTATAGGGAACAATGATAGAAAATACGTTGGTAGGTTAGATAAGGTACTTTTAATCAAAATAATCCTACCACCTTTCGACAAATACATCATTTTCCATTCTGTCAGTTTCTGCTCTACTTTCTCAATCACTTTGTCCCATAAAGAGGATGCTCCCAAATGAGCTCCCAATGGAAGGCCAAGGTAAGTCATAGGAAGTGAAACTATCTTACACCCCAACATATTGTAAATAGAGAAGTCCTCCAATTGGCACCATCTCTGATTTGTTGAAGTTCATTCTTAAACCGGATACTGCTTTAAAACAAAGGAGCATGGCCTTCAGTGCTCAAATCTGATTTTGATTAGCCTCACAAAAGATAAGAGCATCATCTGCAAACAACAAATGAGATATGTTAATGATTCCCCTCTCCGAGATTCTGATCGAAAAGCCATCCACGAAACCATTATTAACAAAAATCGAGGTCATTCTGCTAAGCGCCTCCATCACAATAACAAAAAGCAATGATGATAATGGGTCTCCTTGTCGTAGGCCTCGTGTGCTATAAAAAAACCCAATGGACTACCATTCATCAACACTAAGACTTTTGCTGTTGATATGCACCAACGGATCCATGACCTCCACATCTTCCCAAAACCACACCTCCCAAGAAGGTAGAGAAGAAAATTCCAGTTAACATGATCATAGGCTTTTTCCATGTCTAGCTTGCAAATTATCCATGTTGTGCCAACCTTCATTCTACTATCTAGACATTCATTGGCAATAAAAACCTTATCTAGAATATGTCTCCCTTTTACAAAAGCATTTTGGGATTTTATAATGATCTTCCACAAAACCTCACTTAGACGGTTCGTAAGCACTTTGGATATTATCTTATATACCCCATTCAATAAGCTTATGGGCTGGAACTCCTTAATCTCCGCTGCCCCCACTTTTTTTGGTATAAAAGCAAGAAAAGTGGTGTTAAGGTTTTTCTCAAATTTACCAACTAAGAATCACTCCTGAAACACATTCATAAGATTTTCTTTTAACACTTCTCAACAAGTTTGAAAGAAGCCCATAGAGAAGCCATCAAGTCTCGGTGCCTTATTTTTTAACCATTTTCCTCACAATTTTGTAGACTTCCACCTCCTCAAAGGCCCTTTTCATCTGAGATACATCATCCGGTCCTATGGAGTCAAAAGCAAGACCATGAAGGGTATAGGTTGCCATCCCGCCTGCTCGGTTAGTAGCTGTTCAAAGAAATCAATTACATGATTGTGGATTTCCTGCTCTTCTCGACACTCAACCCCGTCAATTTTCAGCATCTTAATGTTGTTATTTCTCTTGTGGGAGTTAGCAACTCTATGGAAGAATTTTGTACTTCAATCTGCTTCCCTTAGTCACAAGGCTCTCTACTTTTGACGCCATGACGTTTCTTCTAATAATATAATCCTTTCCAGGTCCATAACCAACATTATCTTTTATGCTAGTTCTTCCCGTGTAAGAGGTCGAGTCTCTTGAAATCTCTCTAACACTTAGATCTCTATCACCTTGTTTTTCTCACGCTCTCCTATATCTCCAAAAGATTGCATATTCCATAGCTTCAAAACTTTTTTTTAAGTGCTTTCAATTTACCTGCTAAGATGAAGCTAGGGGTACCATGAATCTGATACGAGGACCATCATTGTCTCACCCTTTCTACAAAACCTTCTTATATCAGCCACATATTTTCAAATTTGAAATACCGTCACCTTCTTCGGAGACCACCACAATTAAGCATGATAGGCCAATGTTTCAAACAAAGACAAGGCAAACGCCTTTGCCATACATCCAGAAAGTGACTTTCTCATGCCGACGATATTATGAAACGATCTAGTCAAAACCAAGTCTGATTATTAGACCACGTGGATGAACTCCCTACTAAAGGCAAATCCACCAAATTCAAGTCAAATATGCAGAAAACTCTGTCATTGCTATCTACACTCTTCCATTCCCCGAACACTCACTTCAGAATCTTGTAACATTAAAATTTCCCCCAATACACCAAGGGAAGTCTCACAAGCTATAAACTCCAGCTAATTGTTTCCATAATAAATCATATTCATTTTACTTAGCAAATTTGGATTTTGCTCTTAATATGTCAATAAATTAAAAAACCAATACTAAAAGGTAAGCCAGTTCGGCTGTTAAAAAAAAGCCAATGTGTAATTAGCAAAGGCAGAATTTCAGCAGAACGTTGCATATATGCTACATTCAAGAAACATATGATCAACCAGCTTCCACCGGAAAATTAAACAGACATAAGTTATGGCTATATTCCTGTTCAGATGAGTGACAAAGAAGCACAGGCAACCAAAAAAGATCCTGTTACAGTGAAGACCTCTTCCGTATTAGATATACAGATGACTGAACTGAATCTCATGATTAGAGTCAGAAAAACGGATAGTCTTCACCCTGAGCACGATCTCGATTTTCTTTGCCTGCACATAGGATGGAATGAGGTTATATAAGCGCAACCCAAACATAGAAAGAAAAATGAGGCCATCATACAAAATGAGCATACCAAAACGAATCCTTCTTTTCTTTCGCTAATAATTCTTCAAAAGAAATGTCAGCAAAGTCAGTATCAGTGCTTTCCATCATCTCACCAGATTTGGCCTTCAACTCCATGGAAGCGCTAATTTCAAGCATCTTATTAAAAAAAAAGAAGGTTAAAAACATCAGCATAATCTACCACGATGGGTGCGATGAAAGCCATTACAGACTTCATCTAGTTTGGTAGAAGTGAAGGAAAGAAAAAGAACATTTAGGAAATTCTTGCTCATTTTATGGAGACAATCCAAGAGAAAAATTAGAAAATTTTCGGCGTGCAAAGAAAAGGTTACTTCCGTGAAAAAATATAGGCATTTGAAATGTAGTTAGGTAAAAAGGGCAGTGGTGGGAGATAACTTCATTAACTATTAGTTGTCTACACAATCAACTTCTATAAGCAACTCCCAAGGGAGCTAGGAAGAGTTTACCAGAACTAGGATAAAGCATTATCTAAAAAAATAAAATTAAAACTACCTTCTTGTATGCCGGTGAGAGTTTAAGCTGTTGCTGAAGCCAATTATAAACAAATGCATCCTCTTCTAGTCTCTGTTGT
Organism: Juglans regia; assembly: GCF_001411555.2. Lineage (NCBI taxonomy): Eukaryota > Viridiplantae > Streptophyta > Magnoliopsida > Fagales > Juglandaceae > Juglans > Juglans regia. The sequence continues at coordinate 44,007,266 of NC_049907.1, forward strand.
TCTACTTCTAGCTTGTATACCTGAAACATCAAGCATTGATTCACTTATGGATCATCGATATGAATACAATACTTGATAATATCATTTTCCCGCTAAATCTAAAAGAAAAGAAAAAAAAATCTGTGCCAACCTGCTTCCGAAGGCGGTCAAAGGAAGATCTGTCTGCCTTGAATAGTAGAGCCTTTGTTATGGTGAATTTGCGTTGGATGACATCAGCCCTGTCATAAAAAAAACCATTGAGTACCTCGAAAAACCAGAAACTATAGGGAAAATTATCATGTCAAATTATGGCAGTGCTTATGAAAGTTCTACATTTGGGAAATGAAGGTAAAAAGTCCAGAAACCATTCACATCTTTTACCGAAATCATCCACAAGTTGAAAATTACTGAATGGAAAATAAAGTCTAGGTTAGAAGAGGTTGCAACATACTAGGGAAATTCCACAATAGTGATTCCCAAACTATCAACATTTACAGAAGGAAAATGAAAGAAAACAAACATAAAAGACAAACTCAGTTTCCTCTAAATAATTTCGAACATACTTGTGCTGCAGCTCATTTCTAGCCTCAATCAAGCAATTAGCAAACTCTCCAACCTGTAACATAAGAAATACAATACGGATTATGACATTGAATTAATCCTTCGACCATTCAATTTAAAAAAGAGAATTTGCCTCACAGTTTCATGCACTTTGAATCAGAAAGACCATGCACTTTAAATCAAATTCTGTGGAAAATAAGCTCTTTTATATCTAGCTGTATAATGAGAAATTCTACCTCTCAAAGATAATTACATTATGACAATACAATTACGATATTTACAACGTATAACACATCCAAAAGAGGGAAATAGATGCATTTCATTGACATCAAACATCTGCAATGGTATGCTTCTTTTACTCACAACTATCTACTTTTTTGGATTTTGTGGGAGTGAGAGGGAGGGGGGGGTGACCTTGTATTGTGATCCATTCACAGAAACTCAATGCTGTTAGAGCTAGAGGCATGATATTCTGAAGTGTGATGTGCGAGACAAGGAAGAATGCCTCAACCTTCATACAAACTCATTTTTCTTGTACAAAACCATCGGTGCCATATTTTTAAGCTGTAAAGAGATGGGCCAACAATGAAATAAAGCACACACTAAACACCCCTCCCCACCTTATGTGCTGGCCCCACAACCCTGAATCAAATGAGAACATCGCACATGCAGAAAAATGAGATTTTAATAAATGGTAGTTCCAAACAATTAAACGGAATCATCAAGGATTAACAAACTCGACACCAGGTTGGTGAAGTGTTCGCATCTCTGTTTCAAGAAATGTCCTAGAACCATCAATTCTCATATATTAAGCTGTCAGGGAGTTGCCAGCAGCGTATCGCCAGTACATTCTAACACTTATAGTAAGAGCACCAAAGTTGCATAGAATAGAGATGCTAAAATTTGTTTCAAGCAATTCATTTAAGTAAAAAATAATAATTAGATTTTTTAAAAAATATCATGGACCAAATCTTCTGCATCGAATTACTCTTGTTTTCTGCTGCAGAGGACCTAAAAAAACCTTCTAAAGTCACAACCAGTACACAAGTATGTTACCAGCAGTCAAAGTTACCAGTTCCCTAGGAAGAACCTGATTTTTCATCTAACTGTGAGCGACCCAAACATGAGGCCCGATAAACTGATATCTACCTCAGACGTGAGTCTATCTAATAAATCCTTCAGAAGTTCTCATTGACCCAAGCCTCAATGTGTTAGGCTTGTAAAGCTTTAGAAACAGTGACATTAAATTAAGTCACACAGACATAAGGCATTTGTCTTAGATTTATTATTTAAGCCGTGACTAAAAACCCTAGTTATAAAAGATGGAGATTGGAGAATGTTCCATGAGAGAGACAGAGAGATAGACCGCATGAAACATTTTTAAAGCTCAAAAAAGGAGAGAAAAATGAAACATAGAATAGACTATTTTTTCTAGCTCAAAGCTTGCTTTAAGACCTCCTTATTGGCCAAAAAAGGAAAGGGAAGAAAAAAAAGCAGATAAACACAACTTCATTGGGTGGCATCTGCAACTGCTGGCAGCAATGAGACCGATTCTATCCAATGATACAGAAATATATCCCAGGGCACTTTTAAGATCACAGACCCAAATATGTTTGATAAATATGCCACCACCTAACTCGAACTAAAAATAAAGGCCTTGATACCATATCATACAAGACACGTAACAACCATCCCAGTCTCTGCCTGGCCATACACCATTTCAAGCAATAAGTTGAAAGGCCTCTTATTTATTTCTCTCACAGTATGACGCTCTAATTCTTATTCATTTTATTGAAAATAATACTCGAGGTGCATTAACGACCCATCTGGTTGAGATTTTTATCCCATGTATCAAGCTGTTTGCAAGGGCCAATTTAATCCTCTTCCCCATGGATCTACCGTCCATCCAGAAACGGCTCATGATCTTTGGAACGTGAGAAATATCTCTATTCCAGTTTTAGTAAATCATAGAACAACATGTTAACCCAACAAACTATACGAGAAGTCCCTTTTTTATTACTGTATTTGACATTGGCAGAGAGGCCAACACACAAGCCCACACCAACCCATCATTGCACGTACATAACAAACATTCAATACTCTTAAAAATAAAAATTCCACAACCATTGCATACAAAAACGAAGATTAAAAATTCGAACTTGTAAGAACATATTGGCTACAAAATAAAAAACCTGTGCCAGCGTTAGTCCCCTGGTCTCATTGCACTTCACAAGCTCATCGTACTGCTGCTTGATCCTCCTCTGCATTCCACTACATGAAGATGTAAACGGATAAAGGCATACCAAGTCATTCTTGACCTGGTAACCCGAATCCGAATTTTTTCTCTCTACGCACCTCTCTTCGCCATCCATTTCAGCTTGCAAATTCGACCTTTTCTTCTTGGCCCTTTTCTTCTTCTTCTTCTTCTTCACCCTCTGATCCTCAACCGACTCAACCCCATTCTCAGCCGAGCCCGACCCGTTTGGATCCGGGTTACCACTCTTTTCTTCGCCAAACAAACACTCCCATTTCGGGGAATCAGATGGCAAGATCTCTAAAAGCAGCGAATGGGTCAGATGGGTCGGGTCATTTTCACGGGTTTCATGGGTGTTATCCACAGTTTCAACCGAAGAACGCTCCAATCTCAACGGGTCGTTCTGAATTGGCTTCTGGATATGTTCCTCTTCTACCTTCTGCTCGGTTTTCTTCAATCTTTTATACACAGAGTAAGAGAAAATGAATAGAAAGAAAGTGAAGAAAAAGACCAAGAAGCAAAAGTAGAACATGGATTCGTGTATTTGCGAGTAATAATTGTCCATTGCAAACAAAATAAAAGGCTCAACATTTAACAGAAACGAATATATAGCCGCCATTGAAGCGCGTCATTGAGAGAGAGAGAGAGAGAGGAATCTGTGTGTGGTGTTGGATATGTTTCGAACTTTTAAGAGATTATGCGCGTGAGGGAGGGTTTAAACGGAGACTGGAAAATATGTTCCTAGTAAGTACTCTGATACGAAGGTTCTGCGTTGGATACGGATACTTCCTTCCATCCCATGATGTTTATCTCAAGTGAAAAAGATTGTGCTAGTGTGGCGGTGGGAAATTAGCACTTTTTTTTTTATTTTTCTCTCTTTTTCCATTGACAGCCGACTGATTTACAGCTGTTGTTTTGTGCGAAATATTCATGCATGCTGGTCAATCTCAATCATCTGTGTTTTTTCTTCATATTAAAAAAACAAAAAACAAAAAAACAAAAATGTTCCTTATTATTTAATTAATAATAAAAATTGGGTTTTTTTTTTTTTTTTGACATCGAAAATTGGGTTCATGTGCTGCTTTGTCTATGTTTTTTTTAGATAGATTAATTAATTATATGATCTTTCCCATCAAATATATGATGTTGGTTCCATATAAAACAACCTATTGGCAGTTGGGGGAATTTCTGAAACCCCCCTTTCTACCCTTCTATGATTCTTTTATGCATTTTTTAAATTTCTGAGTTTTGCTAAGGTTTTCATAAATTTGCAATTAATTAATTTTGCTCGAATTTTTGTTGAATATTTTTTTATGACACTTTTGACATTGGGGTCAGTGTCACATATGGCCCAATCAGTAGTAGTTGATACTATGCACTGAAGTACAACATCAGTCATCTAATTAAAAAATAAAAATACTAGAAATTTAAAGATTATTAAAATCCCAAGAATAAAAACATCAAAAAGTCAGGACAAAGAGAAATATTATAGAATCAAAAGGAGAAAATACTTAAAAATTAAAAAAACAATAAAATTTGAAAGGAAAGAACAGGCTTATGAAATTAAACTTTCCTGGTGCTAAAAAGGTAACCTCTTCTCTGACCTGAGATTTTATGAGTTTAGATAGTGAGATGAGATGAGATAAGATAAAATAATTTGAGATAAATTGAATAAAATATTATTAAAATATTAATTTTTAATATTATTTGTTATTTTAAAATTTGAAAAAATTGAATTGTTTATTATATTATGTATGAAAATTTGAAAAAGTTGTAATGATAAAATGAAATGAGATGAATTGAGAGTGTTTCTGTATTCAAACGGGACTGACTTGAGATAGTTTAATTTCTTTTCAATATTAAATGCAATTACTTTTTGGTTAATAAATGTTCTTATAGAAGGTGTATGTGTATGGACAGTCAATGTGACTTTCCTACGACACAAACAGGGTAGCTATGTCTGATTGCAGTGAGAAAGGAAGAAGCAATTTCTTAGTAAGAGGTCTCAGGAATTCAGGCGGCTCCATCTTGGGTTAACAACCCATAATCACCCTTAAAAAATATTGTTAATATTATTTACTCTTGATCTTATAAAACCAGGAAGTCTTATTTTTCCTCACTGGTTCATCATCATTCACCAGTTTGATTCTTTCCAGCATTCTACACTCTCATTGGCTGATTGCATGCATTTTCCACCCATGTTAGACATTTGATGGATATCTTCGATATGGGAGATGCCTCAATAATGAAGTTCCTGACTTTCAAAGTGAAAAAAGGCTTAGAAATTTCATTGTACTTTGGAAGTCTAAGAAAATGAAATGGGGACTATCTACATTGAAGCCGGATGCAGTTTACTACATATGGGTGCAAGTTTACTACCTATATTCCAAATCAAAGGCCCCGGGCCTCCAATCATCATCAATTTTCTCAAACTTGTAGCTAAATTCAATCGAGGATCTTACAATGCAGTTATTTGTATGAATTCAATGCATGCAGAAACGATAACATCATCACAAATAAAATGTGAGAAACAGTTCAAGGTTCTACTGTAAAAATTACAAAAAAAAAAAAAAAAAAAACACAAAATCCATTAAGCTTCATATCGTTATTATTATAACCCCTAGGGATTGGCTCAAGTGGTAAAGACCTTGGGCTTGGGGGTATGCCCTACCCCCCCCCCCCCCAACACTTCCAAGGTTCAAATCCCATTGGATGCAAACAATCTTTAGGGGCCACACTCTCTGGTAAAAAGCCAGCGATTTAACCAATTTCGTGTAGAGAAACTTTCGAGGGTGCGGTACATGGAATCGGAGTTTACTTTGCAGGGGTTGGGCCCTGCCTTGGAGAGGTTCCCCAACATCAAAAAAAAAAAAAAAAAACATTATTATTATTGTTTTCAAAACCTTTCTTACTGAAAAACCAATGAAACAATTGCTTACAAGAAAGGTATAAGGAAATTCAAATACATCATTACTGAAATTCAAATACACATTACTGGAACCAGAGGCTTCCAGATTCTGAAACTAAAAATTTGCACATGGACTCTGATTAGTATCATCTCAATGTGCCTCGACTGACTCTTTCTCCCCTACCGCAAATAACTTGCAAGCCACCAAACAAAACAATGGCTAGTATATACATATAGCTTATCCATAATCATTTTAACAATCTGTGTAGGCTTTCAACCAGATGGTGTGTTGTATATTTGTACAACTTCACCTTGGAAAAGCCAAAATGAATGGTCATGATGATCTGGACGTGTAGTTGATTTACCCAAAAATAGATGAACTGGACACGACGTATTAAATTAGGGACCCTTATCTTATTAAATTCAGCTGCAAACAGCCTCCACAGAGAGCTTCTTCATGACATTTGGGCATGGATCTCCTCCAAAAATTTCCGGTGCTACAGTTACAGAGCAGGAGTTCTGCCCTACACAACTCTGCATGTAGTAGTCATTGTTTAATATTTATCCATTGATGATGGGAAAAAGGACATAAGTAAAAGAACCAGATATGAAAGCATAAAAAAGGAGCACAGGGAAAATGTCCGGTTGGCTAGCAGATTTTAGCCTAGCATTATAACTAGGCCCAGTGGGAGCATTTTCCAAGATCAGAAGTAGAAGTATGCATCTATTTTTGTTTGGATCGGTAAACAAAATTGCATCTGTCAAAAGAGTAGGCAAGAGCCCAAGTATATGGGACATATACAAGAGAAACACCTAAGTATGCATCTATTATGGCATGCTCTTGCAAATATAAGGCTTTTGATGAACAGAGCAGACCATTTCTCAAATCAATAACACCCAACAACAAAGTTTGAGGCTAAGTTACAGATAAGCTTATTAGTTTTCTTACTTCTAATGTAGGTTTATTATTTTTTTTTTAAAAGTAATGAAAGATGCTAGTAATACCCTTTGAAAAGCGTCGTATGATTTGTGGGCATGACAGCTTCCTTCCCGGAAGCTTCCGCAAACCCCTTCCGGTGTCCCAAAGCTAGCGAACTTTATTGATGATATTTTCTGCCCAGGGCCACACCATAAATGAGCTTTAGGTCTCAGCGGTTTGTTGACTTTACCTGACGCTTGCATCTGCCAATTCATGAGGGTTGGCTGCCACTCGTAGATATTAGCACAGACACTATCTATTTCCCTTCTCACCAGAAAGATCCCATTTGGGTCTCCACCCCATTCTTCAAAAACAACCAGCAGATTCCCAGTCGGGTTTAGCCATGAATGAGGAACATGATACCTGAAATTGTTAGCCATTTTTCAGTTTGTCCAAAATTCCTTACCAGCATAACAAAGTTCTAAATGAATGGAGGTTTTTGTTCTCTCTTACCATCTTTGAGAAGCCTCCCCACAATTGCTTAAGCACTTCTTCTCATTATATGTTCCAGCATAATTACATTCACTACAGGTACCAGATGCTTTATATGCAGGCCAGTAGCGGCCAAGACTCTGTCCATTTATCCACACTTGACCTTTACCCATGCTGCCCATGTCCAAGGCTAATGGGGTGTTTCCAGCAGGTGCATTGAACATAGTCTGAAATATTACAGGACATCAAGTCTAATCTTAACAGAAAAGTGCTGCTTAAAAGGATGTACTTCGATTCACGTTCTCATTATATGAAATCATGTTCAATATAGACTTGATCATAGATTTCTACCGTAATTTATTTCTCCAATACAATATTAGAAATCAGTACACCCCTGGCTTCAATGCAAACAGATCTTATGTTTCTGTTTTAAGAACTAAAACCAAAATGCTAGGACAAAAAAAAACCACTTGTGAGAAAGTGCCGCATCAAGGACAATGCAATTACCCAACTAAATATAGTTTGATGTAACAATGCCTAAGCAACAGCTGACACTCACATATCTTTCTTTTGCAACCTCACAGGAATAACAAGAAGTGTTGGTGGAGGTTTAAGAAACTCACTTTGTACCACATTAGAGGCTGCCTTCGGGCCACAAAAGACCCCTCAACCCACTCGACTGAAGAACTCCCACTGAGTGAATGAAGACTCAACGCTTCTCCTTCAAGACCAATCTGATGGGGGAAAATGCAACTCAAATGAGTCTGTAAAATTTCAGATAAAGAAGGGGGTATATATGCTTGAAACCAAACCTTGTAAGACCACTTCTGCCACGACAAGTCTCTTCTCCCCTCATTGAGTCCATTCAATGTAATTGGGCCAAGAACACCAGCATTCCAAGTCTCAAAATGTGGACCAACATTCTGAGCTTACATCAGACAGCAGAAAGAATAATACAGTCAAATTTAAAATGACATGGAAATTCTTAAAGAAAACTAGAGAAATGAATGCCTGTGTGTGTGTGTGTCAGAGAGAGAGAGAGAGAGCACAGACCGGGAGACCAACAGCAACACTTAGAAGTGAGATTTTGTTAATTCCAGCTCTCAGCATCACATTCTCACTAAATGTTAGTTTTGGAAATTCTAAACTTCCATAGGCAGTTCCTGATAAATAAATAAAGAAACATGTCAAGAGCTACTGATTGAAGTCATAAGATAAAATGTTGAATCATTCCAGTGGCCGCAGGAAGTTAATACCCATAGAAATTGGTTAAAGAAAGCCCTGAAACTTGCAACATGCTGCCTACCTGATAGTCTACCATTGATGAAAACATGCAAGGCATGGCCAGCAGACAAAACTGTAAGAACAGGATACTTTCCGCTCTTCAGGAATTCTTCATTGGCCTCGATCTTAACACTGGGGATTATGGAATGTGAAATTTAGAAAATATTTCATGAAAGAAATGCACAACTGAAAAAATGAAACCATGCATAGTTTTAGGTCACTCACTCTGTTGAGTACCACAAATAGTCAGAAGCATCTCTTGTTGTATTTATCTGCTCCAACAACCCAACTGCTGTGAATTTAGCATCATCATAAGAGGATGTCTCTTCATCGTATGCCTGCCAAGAGAATCCTCCATGAACAGGAACACGAACCATCTTCATCTGTGCACTTTGGGCACCGACCTGTAAATGAATTTTAGTACATCTTGTCAAATTTTTGTTCCCTGGGAAACTTTAAAGGGATAAATGCTCTTATTTCTTTAAAAATGTGAGGAAGAATATTTTACAGAATTCAAAAACCACAATACATTTAGATTCTAAACATGATTAGCATGTGAAAATGTCTCCATGTCACAATACTTCTATAGAAAAGATTCATAAAAATTATAACATGCATGATAGAACTGAAGTATGTATAAATCACAAAACTTAAATCAATGTAACCTGCCAACAGTGGGGTAAAATTAATCCTTACAATCATGCCTAATGAAGTTCAGCTGAGAGAGAAAGCGGGAGAGAGAGATTCAATTTATCATAAAGTCCTTTTCTCACCCTAGCAGTGTTGTATACAGTGTTCTTGCAGTCTGGAAGAATGCTGATGGACCAAGGAGGCAGGTTGTAATGCAAATCCCCAAAAGCCACTTTTGCAAAAGATCTTGGATTGTAATTTGCAAGAAATGCAGCACAAGCTCCAGACTTTGACCTGAATACATGAGCCTATAAGAAAATAAAAAAAATTTCAGGAGTAAGCTCTAGGTACACGGTACTCTAAAGTCGGATTGATGATTCTTAGAGAACTGAAGTTAGCTTAACCTCTTGATAATTTCCAAGTGGTGTCACTGAGGGATCTCCAGATACTAAAGCTGGTTCACACAGCTTTATGGCTCTATGTAAATCTTTCAAATGGCCCCATTTAGGCTGTCTCCAAAGTCCTGCATAGAAAGAGAGAAATGGCAACCTTCAAATTCATGCAGAAACTGATTCGTCGCCGACTTGACTGTTCAGTTAGTTCGCTTGGGGGGGGGATGCTACAGAAAAACACGGTTGGGATTTTTTCTTTTCTTCTTTTTTCTTGGGTGGAAAATGGTTAAATAGTATAAGAACTTATAAGTCAATGAAAATATACAGACATCCCAAAAAGATAATGACAACAAATTTTGAGCAGTTGACGGGGGAAGGACCCACCAGATGAAGGGGCATGGATCTATCCAAAATGTTGTAGCCATATCATAGTTATGTCTTCAACTATCACAATCTTCCTAAAATGATAAATGATTCTATGGCCAAAGGCCTATGAAAAAACCTATATCTAGGTCATTTTTGTCAACCTTTGCCTTATTATAAAGGAAAATCCTACTTAGCCCCCTCAATGTTACTGCTCAAAGTTACCACTTGAATATTTATTTTTATTTTTTACTTAGTGATTAAAGAAGTGATTATTAGTGAAGTTGTATATTTTTTTTAATTTTTACTTAATGGTTAAGGATGTTAAAAAGATATTTACAAAAAAATGATAAAAAAAAGGAAAAAAAAAAAAAAACCAAACAAACAAACTACACATTTGTGCTAGCGGTACACCCAGCGGTAAGTGTTGGGCAGCCCGCTAGCAGCACCCTATTATAAATTCATGCTTTTTATCTTAACTATAAAAAAGGGAATTCATTTTGCTTACAAGAGATATTGTTTCACCTATTAAAATGCCATTCAGCTCATGACTATATTGTCAGCACAAACACAGCACAAAATATGGTAAAGTGACAGCAGCAGCCATTTCACCATGATTTGGCAGATGGCACTTGGTGTCAGTTTGAAAACTGATCAAGTAGTAAATAAAAAAACAAATTGGACAGTAAAATTATATCCGCATAATATGAATGGAAACAATTATGAAATTTGTAAGTTCTAATGGTTCTATGCTCAAATTACACAAATGGAATAGTTATTAACGATATCTATGGTTCAAATTCCATTGCCCATTACCATATTCGTCAAGAGGAGCATCATAATCATAACTAGTAGCGATGAAAGGACCACCAGCAGTTCGACCAAAATTTGTTCCCCCGTGATACTGGAATAATGAAAACAAAAAAAATAAAGATCAGTTCAGTGAGTTGATTATTCAGGCAATTGGATCCACTCCGTACAAACAATGAAGTTACCATATAATAATTAATAAATGATCCCCCCTTCTGTATAAACCTTGCAACTGAAAATGCCAAGTCTTCAGCTGGTCGATAAGGAACTGGACCTCCAAACTCAGTAAACCTGTACACATGACAGAAAATGGAACGATAGGCATCCAGAAAATATTCTATGGTATTTTATAACCTTTAGTTCTTGGTCAGCACCAGAAGGATAAGAAATTGATCTATTCAACAGAGAAAAAATATGGTGCTCAATTCAAGATAGAAGCATGCAGAGTTACCAGCCAGTCCAGGCTTCTGTCCACATTTTGGGTTTATAAGCTTTGTTGGGAGAGAAGTAGTCGCAATAGAAACCATTGCAAGTGTTTATCTGTTTGGATAGATAAAACAAATTAGAAATATAGGAAAAGACAAGAACTGAGAGTGGAACACAAAGCAGTTATACAACTATGGTTCCAACAGCCAAATATTCATGATTTGCACAAAGTGCATTATTGATGCAATACGGCTTTTAACTTTTCCAAGCAAGGAAAGGGTACAAGATTCTTCGTATGGTCTGCTAGCTATGAAAGTTGAGATGTGTGTGTGTGTGTGTGAATTACCAATTAGAAAACATAGTCATCAACTGGCCATTAAAAAATTCAATTGTCAAAGGAAATTGTGAAGGGGGAAAATCCCTTACATTAGACTAAGAGCAAGGCCCAGGTTACAACCTAGATATAAGGCCTGGGTTAAACCGGGCCTGAGACATGGACCGGATTAGGGCTCAGGTGCACAATATAGGCTGGGATAGATAATAGCACTTGGGTTAGAGTTCGAGTATGATGCCAGGTCGGATCCTGTCCACAACGGGAAGCAAGACAGGAATGCAAGCGAGGCTTAAGAGGGAAGGGACCCAGCACTCAGTACCCAGCGAAGAGACTTGCGGCGGTTTACACCCAGCATTAATAAGAAGGCGTGCCGCATTCAATGCGGCCCAGAGCAAAAGGCGTGCCATATTCAATGTGGCCCAAGGCCCAAGCAATACACAGCAACCCTAAGCACTTCATAGCTCAGCAAAGTGACACCACAGGAGTAGCTCAGCAAATCGACAGCACAAGCATATTATCTCCTGCTATGCAACCCCCCATTATCATGGAGACCAGATCGGTAACTATAAATAAGACACTACAAGCAGCAAACAAGGTAATTTCATCACTATCTCCCTACACTCTCGCCTTAACTATTGTTCATTATCTCCGTCACCAATTACTGACTTAAGCATTGGAAGATCAACGGACCCCGAGGTCCCCCCTTTAGTTACTATGCAGGTGATCGCTCGTACACTACCTGCATGGAGTTGTCCAGGCCCGCGAAACACAACGTCAACAGAAATAAATAATGACAACAGTAACATAGAAAAAAAAAAATAGCGAAGTTCAGCCATGTGCATTGAGGAATAATTATTCATTTCATCCATGAGCAACATGGGGACAGCACACTGTAAGTAGCAACCCCACCGATGATGAGGGAACATAACATGCAAACCATCAAGAGTGAATTTAGTGAACGTGCTAAGAAAAAAGTAGAAAGAGAGCTTGGCTGCGCTTACAATAGGATCAGGGGCATCATCTTGCTTGCACATGACCCATGGGACACCGGTGCCAAGCCCCACAGCCATTTGGGCTGCCCATTTGGTGTAAGCTTGACCAGGTGCGCCAATTTCGTACTCCATAGGTCCATATTCATTTTCAATCTGTAACAAACATTTGCAGAGAAAGATATTTCTCCTAGTTTAATACTTAATAATATGAGAAAATAAAAGTTAGAAGTCTGACTTGGATTCAATTAGGAAAAAACGTTGCATTTCGTTGGGTCAAAGGAAAGAATAGAATGTGGAGCCGGGGAGCTATGCGAACCTGGGATAGAATAATTGGACCACCTTGAGACTCATACAGCCTTTCAGCTTTCATCATATTGACAATCTTCTCTGTGAATTTATGCATTTGAACCTTCATTAAAGCAGATAAAAAAATCAGGTTCAGTAAAGAAAATATCACAACAATGCAAAAAGAAATAAATGAGATCCATGAAGGAATTTCTGATGTAGTATTCAGAAGTTTCTCACCTTGAAAGGCCCATTGTCTGTTCTGAAATTGATACCTGGAATGTACTTCAGCCAAACGGGGAATCCCCTGAAAAAATAATAAAAACAATAAAAATTCTGCTTAATTTTCAGTATTTTAGAGTAAATCGAGATAATTTAGTATTACCCAAAGTTCCACTCAGCACAAACATAAGGACCGATCCTTAGATGAACATAAAGGCCGGCTTGCTTTACCAACTTGATAAACTTAACCAGATCATAGTTCCCCTCAAAGTAATACTACAACAAATAAGAACTGTCAGTAAAATAATTAAAACATACAAATGCACATAGAACTGAAAGAGCAGAAAAGAGAAGAATGCCACTACTATACAGTACTTGGCCAGGTGAAGGCTCATGCCCATTCCAGAAAACGTAAGTCTGTATCACATCCAACCCCCCTTCCTTTGCCTTCTGAATAAGATCTGGCCACATCTGTAAGAACCCAAAAAGGAATCAAACTTAAAAGTACGAGCTAAACCCGGAAAAGCCTTTTAAAGAAAATAAAACGAAAATTATTTTTTTTTATAAAAAAAAAGGAGAGAAAAACATGAAAATCAAAGAAACCCGGTAAGTGTGAAGTATTACCTCGGGGGAGCTTCTTGGGTAGTGGATGGATCCGGAAATGAGAATCTTTCTCTGCCCATTAATAGTGATAGCCTTAGAGTCATAGGACACAGAGGCTTTACCAGAACCAACCCATAAACCAAACAAAAACACCATTATAACATCCCACATTACAAGCTTCGAAGACATGGTGACTACGAAAAAGCAATGACTCTTCTTTGTTATTCTTTGTTTCTCTCCGCACCTTATTCTAAGCTTTTTTTCACTAAAGATGGAGAGAGAAAGACAAGGGAACAAAACCAGCTGGTTTATGACTTCCTCAGCTCCTATCTTCAGATTTATTTTCCTTTCCTACGAGAAAACAGAGAAGAGAAAGAGAGAGAGAGAATGCGAAATTTTCACACTGATGCTGCTACTGACCTTCACACTAATGAAGGTGCGATCAATTGGTTTACAACACAGCAAAAATGAAGGTGCTTTCTGGCCGCTTTTAAACATTCAAGAATGGGCAGCCTGAAAGTGAAAGTAGGACCCACTTTTGAGGTGCTTTGGAAGGAGTTTTCCGGCCTTTCTTACTTTTCCTGTTTTTTTTCGTTTTTTATATTTTTGGACTTACTCCAATGACGCGGAACCATGTCCATTGAACTTAATTTTTTCTTTTTTTCTCATAATTAATTTTTTTTTTTTTAAATATATATTCTTTCTTTAATATGAGCAAAAACTACTCAAGTTCTGTTTGGCTGTTTGTAAAAAGTAAACAAAATAAACAGAGGTATTCTTGAGAAATCAAAACACAAAGATTCCCTCGACCTAATCCCAAAATACTGGCTTCCAACTTCACCGGCCGGAATATAAAAATTGAGGTGCCGCCGTTCAGGCGCTTAATTATTATTAAGAAACATCAATTCTCGGTAACTACGTTTCAATGCGGTTGTTTCGAAGCTACGCTACGCTACGCTTTGAAAAAGGAATCCAACATTACCCATTTCTCACGGACTCATTTTAACTATGGACATTGCTTCAAGTTGTACGGACTCATCGTCTCTTCCAATTTTTTATTTTTTAAGTACTGTATATCTTAAGAGTAATGCTTCAAGTAGTAGAGTGCAAACCTCGTCGTGCAATTGTTTTAAAAATGAGTAATGTTTATTATTAAATTTTTTCTTTTAAATGTGGGTTCCGTATTTGAGTTCTGCTACATATAATAACTTTGGCGTATTTCAACATTCCATTGATGTAATTGGTTAAAAATATTTATTTTATATTAAGAAAAAGTGATGCACCCAATCACATTAATGGAGTATGCAAAAATTACGTTCAAGTGATTGTACATAGAGTTTTTATCAGTATTTACTCATTTTTTTTCAAATAAATTACGCAAAACTTACGTATTCCACGACTGTAAATATTATTTTTTATATTTTAAACTAATATGCAACAAGGAATATTAAGTAAATGCTCTAGCCAAGATCATTTTGATCAATTGGCAATATTTTGATTTCTCACTAAGAGAACTAAGGACGAATCATTTCTCCCCCATGTATAAACAAAATATATACATAAAAGTTCTAAATAGATAAGTCTCGAATAAGTCATTTATAAAAAAGTGAGTCTTACTAAAACTAATTATTATTTTTTTATATTTTTCCAATGTGAAATTTATTTTTTTACAAAAATTTTGACGATATTTATCTATTTAAGACTTGTATAAATTATTTTTCTTATGAATTAAGTGTGCTTTTTTTAATTTTTTAAATTATTAATTTGTACACAATAATTAGTCACTAACGGAGAGTTGGCATCAGATAAAGTTCTTCGTTCATCAATAATGGTCCGTAGCCTATAAATAATAGATTACGACGAATATCCAACTTTCCAGCCACGAGGGTTTTCCTTGTGTGGAGGACCACTTTATAATTTAATGCTCGATACAAATTCAATTTTTAACATATTTATATAATATTTATTTTATTGCATATTTAAACATCGTATCAATTTTAACACATATTGATATTACACGTTGTTGTGTATTTTTTGTAATGATCCGAGTGTGAGTGATGATGTGGATAATCCAATAATTGAATTTTATTTTTTTAACAAAAATAATATATCGAATAACTATTATGAAATAAATTACAAGATTTGACCAATCTTCTTGATCACGGGATATTGTTAATAAATTATAAAAATCCAATTAAGTATTTATTGTAATTATTTCCAATATAGAATATTGACTTAATCATCGACCAATTTGTGATTTGCAAGGCATACATATTACATACAATAGTAAATACTGTTAATTAAGCAAACAATAATGCATGCAATAATCAAAGTGATTTGCAAGGGATTGCTTTCCCATTATGATTTAGAGATATGATTTATATATATATATATATATATATATATATATATATATATTGTAACCTTGATCTATCCCAAAACCCTTCTCTCCTGCAAGTTGCAATCCAGATCTTAAAAATATGATTATGTATTAATTTTCTTGAGAAAGATAAGCATGTACGTTGTATTTTGTCCACGTGTATTAATAGGGAAATTATTCGAGTGATCTCTTGTTATTTTGCTATGGCATGAAAACAATATGATATATATATTATACAAAAAAAATAATAATGTTATACGTATATATAATCCTTTCTCAGAATTTGTATATTACTTATAAATTGAGATTATTTATATAAAATGATATTATTTTTTATAAATAATTTTATAAAAAATATCTTATGAAACATCATTTCTTTTATTTGTCATCAGTATCAAAGTTTTAAATTTCGCTGATATTTACCGTATTAGGATAGTGATCGGTATAAGAAATATATATGTTTCGTACCGGGTCAAATACCGGTCGTACCAGTGTGTTTCAGTCAATACAAGTCGATTTTCAGTGTACTGGCCAAAATTATTATTTTTTTAATTAATGTTAAAACTTTGACTTTTTCATAATTTTCAATCTAATTTTCACATTTGAATACTATTTTCTTAATTTTTTTTAATCTCCTTTTCTCTAGGACTGAAAATCAAATTCCTACTTTCTTTTTCGTGATCAAAATTAGCAATTATTTTTTTAAATAGTTGGATTAAGAACTTATAAGTATTATTAAATTTTATAAATATGTGTTTTAACTTTTTAAGACTTGCATTAATATTATTTTAAAATATAATTTATACATATATAATTAATTTATTATATATAAATTATCTCGAAACGATATCTGAAACGATATTAATATCGTAATATTTCATTCAAGTGCCTAAATCGAAACGACGACCAAAATAGTATTCAAAATATTGATTAGTACTCCCAGTAAGAACACAAATGTACGGTTTTTTTGTTATTTTATAAATATAATTTCTCTTCGGTACTAGTACAACATAATCTTATAGAGCAATCAAATAATATTCAAACTGACGTTAAGATCGACTGAAAGAGCTGGGTACGTATTAAATAATTTGTATTTGGTTATGTTGAACCATCAAGATCAGATGTATTTATTGTTTGAGTAGATTTTTTGAATAAGTAATTGATAACCGATGAAAAACAAATCCAGCAACGAAAGAGACAATAAATTATTTATGGTTTCAGCTTATTAATTTATCCCATTAAATGCTTTTTTTAAAACATATTTCGTTACACCTAAACCATTGGAAACAACAAAACAGTCATTGGAATTCATCAGCCCCTGATGAGAGCAAATATACATACTTAGGGATAAAATATCAGATTAATAGAGAGAGCTCGAGAGAGGAGGCATGCATTTCATGTATTGCATAACTAATTTAATTATTGTGGAGTGACCCTTCTCTCAAGATTGTCACGAATTATTACCTTTTGATGGTTAATTGCCACATGACAAGCTATATTAATCATCTGGTTAGGTAAACGTATACAGTTTTATGCTATGCAATGAGAATGATCAGGTTTATAAGTATAGCTGATCATTAACCAATTATATTCTGACCTTGATTTGATTCTCGATTCTTTTGATTGATTTGTCCAATTAATCGAAAAATGAGATTTTTAGTACTGCATGTACTTACAATTTGTCCAATTAGTCTGATATTAATTGGGACTTCATCACTTGTCGGTCTAATATCAGAACCATGCATTAGGCAAATATTCAAATTTGTTGATCAACTAACATATAACTAAATGAAGTAATTTCCTGCCGAACTTGGACTAAAACCTACGCTAGCTCGCTAGCTTTGACCTTTGAAGTAAAGTAGGTAACCGCAAAAGAAAAATCTCAAGCTTATAAATGTGTTGGGAATTACTCACACTACTACTTGCCGTTTCTCTACTTAAAACTCAAGATCACCAAGAGTCAAATAACGATCACGCAGTAGTCAACCGAGTTACATGGCTCATCATAAAAACGGCATTTGAAAGTAACAACTAACATTTAAGAATGCCACTTTTCCATTAGTTTGATTCCTAGAAATATATATTAGTTTTATATATTTTTTGTGCACTTCACTGGTGTGATTGATCAAAACAATTATCTTATATTATAAAAAAGTTAAGCGACTAATCACATTAACGAAATGCACAAAAAATATACAAAACTAATTGCACAAAGAATTTTTAATATATTTATGTTAATTAGATTGAGCACCATCAAAAGAAAATTAGGAAATAAAATAGCAGCTTGCTTGCACGCACTCGGCAGACGGCCACCCCCCTTATTTAGCATGCCCTGCCCTGCCATGCCATGCCATGCCATGCCATGATTACTAGCTAGCCAACACCCCCACCTCCTTACATTTTGATCAAGTTTGTCTGCAACCCAAATCATGATTTCAATTTATAAACAGTACTGCATACACATTAATATATTGGAAGACTCTTCTAATCAAATGGGCAATAATGTCCTCCAAAACTATATTTTATGCTGCATATAACAAAGGGTATCCTCTCACTTATATCCACAATTGGATGGACCTCTTGATCGTGTCCTGTAACGTCCATGCATCAACCATCGTGTATATATATATATATGGTATTGTATATTGTGCATGATTACTGATCGGAATCTGATTTTGATTTTCTAGCTACTTGTCGATCGATGCAAAGTATATAGGAATCACGCGTCAAACATGCTAGCTAGCTAGCTGTTGAGGAGAGAATCAGAGGCGAGTCATGGACAGGTAATAATAGGAAACCGAAATTCAGAAAGGGGAACAAAAAAGTAGTATATAGGAAACTAAAGAAGAACGCGGTTTGATAGATCTTGGGGAATGAGTAATGTTATGTACAGTTGTAGAATGTGTAAATCTCGTGTAATCGCTTTAAAAAAAGAGTATGATCTATTATTAAAAAATTAATTTATTTTCATATAAATCTTATATTTATTTATTTTTTTTAAACTGATTGTATAATATTTGTACACTCACTCACGATTACAAATATCATTTCTCTCACGAATAAGAAAAGGGAAACAATTTTTATTTCGAAGCAATGAGATCAAAAGCTAATAAAGTCATTAAAGTGGAAAAGTGTACGTACAGATATCTTCCAAGTGAGAGTGCTATAATTAATTGTGACATCCATCATGCCATTGCCTGAAGTCCCCAACCGTGTCATTACCAACCGTTTGTTGTCCGCACCACAATCATTGATAAAGCTTAGGATCGATCGATGCATACATTAAGATTGTGTTTGATCTTCGCTTTTAATGTTAATAATGGTAGCTGGAAAAAAAATTACTAGGCCGATACATAAAAATTTTGAGAAATAATATTTACGTAAGCGCTATGCAATTATTTTTAAAAATAAATAAATAAATATGAGATCCACAATAAAAAAAAAATTTAAAATTTTTAATAAATATATTTAACTATTTTTTAAAATAATTGTACAGTACTTACGAACGTTACGACTGTAAGTAGCATTACTAAAAGATTTTATCTCCCAAAGATGATTATCATGATGATCAATAAATAATAATACACCTACAACTCTTTTACAACTATTTTACTACACACTCCAAATCAACTAATGTAATTAAGACATTTCATTAAAGGATATTTTTTATTTTATATAATTACCTTTTATTTTAAGTAGAGTTGTAAAATAATTGTAAATTACTTATTGGTTTATCATTTTTCTTTAAAAATATTGGTGAAGATTACAACGGGCATGGACAATATGAGCATGACAATCAACATTGGTAACTCCATCATGTATGTAATTCACGAGTAAAATGTTATTTTGTCTATTCAATTTGTCCTCTCATTTTGATATATCATGTATTTAATTTTTTTTTTTACTTAATAGTTAAGAAAAAGACTATTAGTGTATTAATTTTTTTTTATATTTTGTAAAAATGTTTTAAAATGAAAAAAATATATATATGAATAAAAAATTTGAAAAAAAAAAGAAGAAAATATTAATTTGGCCTAGCAGTCACTCGGAACGGTGCTACTTAGGCAGCAGAGTAGCACTGCTCTTACAAGAGGAAAAATGCTACTTTGCCCACTCAACTTGCCCCCTCATTTTGACGTATTATGTATTTTTATTTTTTTTTATTTTTTTTTCTTTACTTAACAGTTAAGGAAGTGACTATTAGTGTATTGATATATTTTTATATTTTTTAAAAATGTTTTAAAATGATAAAAAAATATGAATAAAAACAATTAAAAAAAATAAGAAGAATAAAGGCTAATTTGGCCTAGCAGTTACTTGTAGATTTTGCCCACTCAACTTGTCCCCTCATGTATTTTATTTATTTACTTAATAGTTAATGAATTGATTATTAGTATATTGATATATTTTTATATTTTTATATTTTTTTAATAATGTTTTAAAATGATAAAAAAATTGAAAAAAAATATCAATTTGGCTTTGCGATCACTTGGAGCGATGCTACTCAAGCGGCAAAGTAGCACCGCTCATACAAGAAGAAAAATGATATTTTGCCCACTCAACTTGGCCTCTCGTTTTGACACATAATATATTTTATTTTATTTTTAATTTTTTTATTTACTTAATAGTTAAGAAGTGACTATTAGTGTATTGATATATTTTTATATTTTTTAAAAGTCTTAAAATGATAAAAAAAAATACGAATAAAAAAAGTAAAAACCAATTTGACCTAGCAGTCACTTGGAAAGGTGCTATTCAGGCGGTAGAGTAGCATCGCTCTTACAAGAAGAAAAATACTATTTTTTCAACTCAACTTGTCCCCTCATTTTGACACATCATGTATTTTATCTTATTTTTAAAATTTTTTCTTTATTTAATAGTTAAGGAAGTAACTATTAGTATGTTGATATATTTTTATATTTTTTAAAAAATGTTTAAAAATGATAAAAATATATATATATGAAAAAAAATTGAAAAAAAAGCCAATTTGGCTTAGCGGTCACTTGGAGCGATGCTACTCAGAACTCAGGCGGTAAAGTAGTACCGTTCTAGCCTCTTACAAGAAGAAAACTGTTACTTTACCCACTCAACTTGTCCCTTCATTTTGACATATCATGTATTTTAATTTTTTTATTTACTTAATAGTTAAAGAAATGACTATTAGTATATTGATATATATTTTTTTATTTTTTAAAAATATTTTAAAATAATAAAAAATTTTGAAAAAAAGTATTAATTTGGTCTAACAGGAGCGGAATTACTTAGGCTGTAGAGTAGCACTGCTCTTACAAGAAGAAAAATATTATTTTGTCCACTCAACTTATCTCATCATTTTGACATATCATGTATTTTAATTTTTTTTTCTATTTAATTATTAAAAAAATGATTATTAATATATTGATATTTTTTTATATTTTTTAAAATATTTTAAAAAAATAAATAAAAATAAATAAAAAAGATAAATTTAACTTAGGATACTACTCAGCCGGCAGAGTAGTTACAAGAATATAAGGATACGAATGGTTCACGTGCAGCTCTTTTCTGTTAGTTTCTAATAAACTAAAAATTATACGGTAAAGAAGGGGAATTCAACTGCAGCGCTTTGACTTTTGAGGTCGCGTACGATGGTACCGTCATACTACAGTCTGGGTTGCTTTTTAGTGGTTTGAGTAGAAACTATATTGCACCAACTACTCGTCAGTCTCAATTTGAGGTGGTTTGGATTTAAAGTTAAATTAAAATAGATTAAAATAATTTGTGAATAATATAATAAAAATTAAATTATTTATTATATTTTATATAGAAATTTGAGAAAATTATTTTGAAATTTGAAAAAGTTGAATTGTTTATTATATTTTGTGTGAAAATTTAAAAAAATTATAATAATGAGATGAGATGAATTACGAATATAAACGAAACCTTCGAATTATTTCTGCTTCAGAATTCAATATGCACATATATTAAATAAAGATTTTACAATATTTCCTATCACCTATGAATGTTGGCAGGCTGCAATAATAATTTAATACATAATTAAGTTTGTTACTCATTATCTCCACTTGATCACACATCATACATAATACACCACATTATTTTTTTAATTTTATTCTTCTTAAACTAATTAAATGTTTTTACTTATCATCCTTACACATATATTAGGCAAGAAAAAAAATAAAAAATTATGTGTGATGTATAGTGTAAAAATAATAAGTAGAATTTTTATAGATTCACGAACATGATCACCCACTATATAAAAAGTGTACGTTTAGATCAAAAAATGATGAATACTATTTAAATGTCTTTATAACATACAATTCACGTGATATAATTTTATTTATAAAATTATAAATTAAATTATGTCACGTGAATAGAATGTAATGTAAAAGCATTTGAATGATATTTCTAAAAAATTATAAGTAATCGTGACTATTGATTATACCAACACAACTTTTATCAAACTCGTGTTTGGATGACGCGTTGTTGATTACAAATGGGTGGTGGTTGCATCAGGCATGTCATTTATGCTAAAAGGAAAAAAAATAAATAAATAAATAATGCCCCACAAGGAGTGGCCTTTTTGGCTTTTTAAGTCCAAACATTTATTTGCGAGTAAGAAATGATAAATGCTTGATCATACTCATATATACGAAGTTACGATCTTTAGTGAGCAAAGTCTCGGTAGCTAAAGGTCTCACTTTCAGATTCAATTGGTCCTTTTTCTGCATACATTGCAAGGAGACAGCCTTTGAGCACGTTATATATATATAATCCCAATAGAAAATGCCTAAATGGAGATTCTTATAGCTGAAACCTACTTTTTAATGCCTTCTTTTGACGAAAAAAAAAATATATATATATAATTTCTTTATTTTATTTTATTTAAAAAAAAAATCTTTCATTAATTGTTTGTCCATTGGCCGGTAGTAGCCTCCATCCATCCATTAAACAAAAAGTTTAGTATGTGAGATGAGTCTGTTTTAAATAAATTGAATAAAATATTATTTTTTAATAATAATAATATTATTTGAAGATTTAAAAAAATTAAATTATTTATTATATTTTATATAAAATTTTTTAAAAAATTATAATGATAATATGAGATAAGATAAAATAATTTCTTAATCCAAACCAATTTTAATATATCTTGCAAAACATCAGTCGTCCTATATATATATATATATGATATTAAGGTTACTTATCAATCCAAATCGCTTGCTAATTTTTGAGTCCCAACAGCAACCCATCTAGAATAATTGTAACCCATGAATATCAAACAATTGTTTGCAAATTCATGTTAGTAAAATCAATAAAATTATGAAATCATGCTTAGGGAGTGCCACTCGAACAACAATTTTTTAGCAATAAATTTTGTTTAATAATGATGAATGATGATGATGGAGAACCAGCCAGCCGCCCCCAGAATCATTTGAGGTGTGAGCCTCTGATCTTAAATGCTGATACAATTCCTCTTGGATGTGACAGGATCAAGCTGTTTTCCAACTATCTACCATTAGTTGTCGTTATTGTTGTGTAATTGACAAACAAAGCTACCAATCATGTCCAAAATTTTGCATGCCCACTTGAATCGAAACAATTTTTCTTTTTCTTTTTTTTTTCCCTCTTCTCTCTCTTTTTTCTTTTCTCCTTTTCCCCATTTACGCAAGCATGCTTCAGCATGATCCACAATGTAGGTAATACGTACCTACAACCCGGGAAGAGTAAAATGACAACGATATCATGAAATTAACGCTTTAATTAAGAATTTATCTGTAGAATTCCAAGTAGGAATTCACTGATTGATGGGATCCTAAATTGGCCGGTGCAAAGGTCAATGCCGATTGCCAAGCACATGATACTATCTTCCATTATTTCTGATAGTTTGTTGGTGTATTCAGTGCATTCCGATGGCCCTAAAATGTTGAAAAAAAAGAAGAAAAGACAACAGAAATGGATGCTTTATGGGAAAGGTCGAGGGACTCGCTAAAGATGGTCTGTCTGTACGCGAAGAAGGTCTTAGTTCTTTCTCCTTCCAATGCTTGGCTAGTTTTGCTTTATTGAGGAATAATCTCATATTGACTATGGACAAAGTTTTAGACATGTTTATAAGTAATGAACAATTCTCTTTTATAGAACCGGTTTTATGAGATTAGTTAAACCTATTAATTTCTTTATGATATCAGAGTCTGTCACAGGACGAATAGGAGCCCACGCTACTTATTCCGTAACAAGGACCAGAAAAAATACTGGTCTACACGTGAGGAAGGGTGTTGAGGAATAATCTCACATTGACTGTAGATAAGGTCTTGGACATGTTTATAAGTAATGAACAATACTCTCTTGTAGAATAAAATGAGTTAAACCTATTAATTTTTTCACGCTTTGCAAAGAAGGAAAGGCATCCGTGCAGGTAGTTCATGAATAATTTTATCCTCAAAATTATTTTTCTTCTTTCTTTTCCTGATCTTCTTTAAAGGGAGGGGGTTTATTATATGGTACTCATCATCTGGGTCGGTAAAATGGTGTCCAAGTCATTTCGATGTAATTTTTCCCATTGGATTATGAGCTTGAAGTTTCTAAATGTGTGGACTAGCTTGCTTACTCATGCCCTTCTGACCCTACTTATCAACTATACATAGCAATCCGAGTTATTTTAAACAGATAGAACATAAAGTCTGCTAATATATCTTTCATCTCGACCATAATGGCTTTTTGATCAAGTCCTAAATTGTTGTCTATACGGCACTCTAGCATTCCCACCGGCCAGAGCTGATCAGTGCTGGCGTGTCAATTAGCATAATTGCATGTCATGTGTACTAGTGCACGGGGTCCATCATGGGTCCATCACATGTTTTGGATGGATAAGAACTTGTGAGTACCCAAAGGATAACACTTCTCTTTCTTGTTATCAGGGATGTCAAATTGTATTAATGGATCATGTTCATATCATGTCAAGACATACATATTATATTATATATGTCAATCTTAACTCCACCCGTTAAACTAAATTTCAAATCCCCACTCGACCTATTAATATAATGGATCGGATTGGATCATGTTTATTTAAAATTAATCCGTTTGACTTAATTAAATTTAGCATAATTTTATATAAATATTAAAATTACAATATCTATACAAAATATAAAACTAACTACAAGTCTAAAATTACAATCTAAACAATAAAAATATCAAAATTAAAATCTCAACAATTTTATTTTTAGGTATAAATGTATAATTGTAACTTTAATTTTCTTAGTAGGTCATAACGGATTGACCCGTTAAGCAATCGTATCTTAACTGGTTAATCCGTTTTGACCCAAATCCGTTAAGATTAAGTTTTAACCCATTTTTATCGTATCGTATGCATATTAAATTAACAGATCATGCTTCATATTGCCGCTCCTACTTCTTATACAGTACGTAGTTGCTTTATTTTACCATTAGTACTCGAACTTCTCATGGCTGTTTCTTTCTTGGCCTTGTTAGGAAATACGGGTCTGAACCATTTCATTTCACGTACTAAGTTGTCTGTAATGAAGTTTTTGTTCAGTCTTTCATGCCCTTTGCTTGTATACGAGATTTCTCAGATTTACTTGGATGCATAATTGATTAAAAAAAATAGGTATTTTGATAAGTAGTAGTTTGAACAGTAATTATTATTTTTTATATTTTTTATTACTATTTAATATTCAATCATTATCTTTTCATTATTATTTTTTTACTGCTATTCGTATAATAACTCACTAAGAGCACTCAATGAATTATTCATCATATCCTTTAAAATATATCACTATAATCTACTTTTTTTATTTTACATACTACTTTTATAATATACTTATTATACATTAACTTATCTATTTTTTCTTCATATCATTTAAATATTATATTTTTTAATATTTTTATTTATTTCAAATAGTTTCTGTAATTACTAATGATATTCTCATATATTTTGATATTTATAATATCTTTCTATATACAATGCCATATAATTATATCATATTTTAAATTAATCTAAAATTATAAACTAAACTAAAATATAAATTAGTATTATTATTTTTGTACAATGAAATAGCTTGCATCAGAAAACTCAAAGTCATTAACGACCAAAATCATTCCATGCTTGATATGTTGGTCAATCCGACATTTTAACAAGCATCTCTTGTGGGCAAGGGTTTAAATGTGAATAAAGAGAGTTAAGAAATGAGAAACTCGGTATGGAGGGAAGATAAATTAATTAAAAATATTTATAATGATGAATAGTATCTTCTATATTTAGAGATTTTTTGTAATAAATAGAATGCAGAAGTATCTTTAAAAAAAAAAATTAAAAATATTTTTTAAAATATTTGTTTATATTTAAAAATATATATATTATAAAATATTCATTGAGAGTGCACTAATAAAACTTCTGATCAAAGGAAAAAAAACATCGGCGGTACTAGATTACAAAAACTAGGTATGACCAATTGACAAGCTGGGTTTTTCACTTCACGACAGTCGAGCTTCACATGCTGATAAAGTTATTCACTTTTGTTCACGTTACAGCTAGCTCGCTCAGACCTTTTGACTCGAATGCAATCCCAATTCTGTAACATGTTTGCTGATGTGAGCAACTTTGGTACTTACCTTTCGTGCAGGATCACCGTACGTACTCCGATCACATTATAGTTTGCTCAAGCCACTTGTGCATGCAGGGGGTGAGACATTGATCATATATAAATGGTTGTTTTTTTATTTTTCAATGTTTTGGCTGTAAGTAAGTACCTCATTCTCACAGCAATTTTCGAGCCGGGTATACATATATATATATATATGGTCCCCAATGGCCCTCGTACGTGCATGGACCATGGTCCGATCCTTGTGCTTTTGGAGTAGTGATCGATTATGCAGCAATGCTTTCTATTTGACTTATATATTTCACCTGAAATATTATTGGCGGGGCCTTCTTCCAGTCTCTTGAATTACCACCCCGAGTTTGAAGAATAGTTGTTTCTTTTCTTTTTTTAGTTTCTGAGATTTTAAATTTAAAAAGAGGGATGGGGAGCTTTGGAGTTTACTGATCCAAGAGATATTGTTTTATAATTTGGGGTGAACTTTGCCTTAATTTTAGTAATTTTGATAAGATGATGACTTATCTAACTAGCATTTACATATGGAAAATATTAAATGTATTTAAGAAATATTTATAAAAATATTTAATTTTTTTACATGTCAGTTATTGATATACTAAAAATTATAAATTTAAAATTTAAAAAAAAATTAACAAAATAAATATTATAAATAAAATTATAAATATATATAACCATATTTTTTATATATTAACCGAAAAGACATTTTTAGCAATAAAAAATCAGATAAATCACAAAAAATATGAATAAAAATAATGACTATGGCACATCAGCAATACAAATGGGGCCGTACGTGGGGCCACAGAGAGATGAGCAGCATGACACAGGCATAGCCAGTGGACCATGGGACAACATAGGCATCGGAATATGCATTAAGGACATAAAAATTTTGTATTTTATTTTAGTATTTAAAATATTATGTTTTAGTATTATTATTATATTAAAATTTAAAAAAATTGAATTTAGATTTGAAAATTTTAAATTTTTTATTATATTTTATATGAAGATTTGAAAAATGTGTAATAATGAGATGAGATGAGATGAGAATTTTGTATCTCATCTCACTCCCAAAATTGTCCTAAAACTCTTTGAATAATAAAAGTATTTTATTTTATTTTATTATTATAATTTTTTTAAAATTTTTATATAAAATATAATAAATAATTAAATTCTTTTAAATTTTAAAATAATAATAATATATTTTTTTTTAATTTTAATTTTAATTCACTATACAAACCACACCTAAAACAAAATGATGTTTACAACTTTTAAGAGGGATATAGTACTGTCAAGCACCCAAAAGAACCATGGGTTATGTACTTAATTCTGATGGATGAGTTTGTCACGTATAAAAAATTGAGCAATACTATACAATCTTTTCAATATGTACGTATTATATTTTTAAAAATTTTAAAAATTTTTAATTTTTAATTTTTTTTTAGTTTATTCTTTTTAAATTAATTTAATTCTTATATTCACTATTCATATATTAAATATTTGATAAAAGAAAAAAATAAAAATTAAAAAAAATGTGATGTGTAGAAATTGTATGAATAGTAAGAAGTTGTATAGATTTTTTCTAAAAAATTTTCTCACCACTCACTATTCACCATTCACATCTTACATTCTATAAAAAAATTATAAGTATAAATAAAATGTGAGAATAAATAGTAGCTAATACATATCATTACTCTTGCCACATATATTTTTCTGTTTTTTTTTTTTTGAATCAGCCACACATATATATATATATATTAATATCTCTCTATATATATAAGAGCCTATGAAACGAAATTTTCTTGTTTTAACAGAAATTTATTGTTTTAACGGAATATGCTGATTTTTATTAACTTTATTTCCGTTTGTAATAATTACATAACACAGGGATACAATTGTATTTCTCTTTACATTCTATTTGTGGCTACTTTTATAATGAAAAGATAGATCTCACCGAATGCCAATCTCTTTCCAATTTAAAAAGGAAGGTATACATTAAAACAAACGGCACAAAAAACATTCATTACCAACTTAAAACTTAAAAATAAACCGACCTGCATAAATGATTTAAGAGAAAGAAGTTTAAACGTCAAAAAGGTTAATGGAAACTTTGATAAAAAACATTAGTTGTCTGCGAATATTTGAGCGTAAATGAATTGCTTGCCAATAAATAAAAAACATTAGTTGTCTGCCAATAAAAAACATTTATTGGTTTATTAAATGAATTGCAGGGTTTATTTTCTTCTAGCAAATATTTGAGCGTAATGTTTTAATAAAATTGTCTGCGATAAGATTAATACAAATTCAATAAAAACATTAGTTCAAAATATAAATCATTTAATGTTTCCACAAATAATTTATGTTCTAATTATTTGTTACTTGGAAACAATATTTCAATTTTGTTTAGAGAAAGTACAAAAATGTTTTCCCTCCCAAGTTTAATTTCAAAATAATGCACATTTGGTCTTACCGGCTGCACCACATTTGGTATGCAATGATCTATTTTACTTGTGATGTTTATTTATAGGATCATGTTAAAACTTCTATTAATGCTCTTTTTTTATAATATATCGCAGCGTGTAATTATTTATAAATTACATAAACATTACATCGTTATTTAATTAACTTAAAACATTATGTCTTTATTAATAAAAAAAATAATTCTTAACAAAAAAATTAAAAATAAATTAAGCAAATGTGCATTACACGTTACTTTCACCTAATATATATATATATATATATATATATATATATATATATATTGTTCGATCGGCCATTGCAGTCATCTTTTTGGTCCTTAGATAGGTTGGGGTCCTCCTCAATCCATTACATGAACAGTGGCATGG
The DNA here is from genome assembly GCF_001411555.2 of Juglans regia. Taxonomy (NCBI): domain Eukaryota; kingdom Viridiplantae; phylum Streptophyta; class Magnoliopsida; order Fagales; family Juglandaceae; genus Juglans; species Juglans regia. The sequence continues at coordinate 44,036,568 of NC_049907.1, forward strand.
CTACTCGGCTAGAATGCCTGCAGGCCGGGCCTCTTGCTTCCACAAAATAAACAAAAGAAGAAGAAGGAAAGAAATAAAAAAACAGAACTTTGTAGTCTGAAAAATGAAATTTGTGTGGGTCAGACTGCTTATAAGCATGCAATCTGATAAATATTCCATATTCATGTGATGAACTTTTAACGTGACAGAACCATTTGATATTATTGGTGCAAGTAAAGTGGAGCAATTTCATTTCTACATGAGTTCAACACAATCTCTCTCTCTCTCTAGATCTCTTTTTCTTTTTCTTTTTTTCAAACTCAAAAGTGTTAGATATGTTGTACTCATGCGTCATGCATGCATTCTCTTCTACTCCAAGATTTCTTTAAAGGTGTGTGAATGGTGGACTTTAAAATTTAAGATAATAATTTGAAGCTTATAAATCAAAAAAAGCAAGTAATATTAGTAAAAGTGGGCCGGGAATATTGAAAAAGCATCTTCTATATATATATATATATATGAATAATATTGGTGATTATTATTCTTTGGTTTTTCATTAATTAATGATAGATGATTAGCTAATTTGCAAATAAATATATAATATAATTTGGAATCCTCATGATCTTTGGGCAACTTGAGCGTGACAAAAGAGGGTCTCCATTTCAGAAAATGATATCTCACCCATCACCCTGCATGCAATATGATTCCCTATCTTTTTCCTTTTCAGAGTCGATCGAATAATTATCGCCCATTATTCTTTTTGGGCAAATGGAGAGATCTTAATTTACACCATTAGTCTTTTTTCAAAACTATGGAATTAATTAAAGCCAATTAGTCAGTAATTAATCCCCTGATCCTAATTAAGCATAACTTCTTACCACTAATTTTGACCCCAAATTATTATTTTGAATTCAGCGGTTAATCTAAAGATGATTTATTTGGATGTCTCCACTATGATCGACTCCATTTTTGTTTGAGGGTTTGGATTTAGAGATGAGATAGTTTTCGATAAAAGATAAAAGTTAGAATATTAATTTTTAATATTGTCATTGTTTTGAAATTTAAAAATTTAAAAATGAGATTTGAAAAAGTTGAATTATTTATTATATTTTATATGAGAATTTGAGAAAGTTATAATAATGTGACGAGATGAGATAAGATTATATGAGATGAAACACTTTATGAATCCACACGGAGGCTTAGACCACAGTAGTGGCAATATCTTTAGAATTATCTATTTTAGGGTCATTTACCCATCACCCATCTTTTTTTTAAGGAACAAAAATAGAGCACAACATAAAATAGAACAGTGGGGAGAAAATGCATGCGTTTTGTTGTCAAACTACATAGTTTTAATGGGACGATGAGTATGACACCTAAGCTTATCTGCAATGGTTCTCTGTCGCACTAAATTAAACGAGACAATGCTTTTGCTTTCACGCAACGTGCACGCGTACGTACGTGTTGGCATTACAGTTATCCCTTTGAGAACCAGAGAGACGTTCCACTGATGGTGCCCAATGATACAAGATAAAAGGATAGATCACCCTATCAATATCCCTGAATGCAAGAGAGATTCTGACCTTTCACTATTACTTTGATTTCATTATTTAATCTTGTTTTATATATATATATATATATAGCACTGTATATGCCGATAAATTAGCAATGAATTGGAGTTTTCTTTTGAATTTGCCTAGTGATCTGATCGCCACATATGCAATTACGGCCTTATAATTAGGAAGAGCCATATCCATATATATAGTTCTAGCTCTCTCTCGTCCCTACATCATCCATCTTGTGAATATTTTTTGAGTAATGCTACCTATATACTGTCGTAGAGTGTGTAAGTGGTACTGCACAATTATTTAAAAAAAAAATGAAATTTACTATTACAAATTTAGTTTTTTTTTCATGTGCGTCTCGTATTTACTCAATTTTCACTACAAGAAAACTACTTATTTGTGATTAGCTATTTTCCTGCTAAAATGAGTTTATTTTCGTCGCAAATAATTCATCAGGAATGCTCATTTTTCTTGTAATTTTTTCAAAGAGATTGCGCGACGCTTTCACACTCTACGGCTGCAAATATTATTTATCGTATTAATTTGTGTCTAGACTTTCATGCAAATGATCAGTGTTTGTTGGATTTTAGGCCTTGTTAGGTTACACAATACAAACCATCTCATCCCATATAATCATTACAACTTTCACAAACTCCAACACAAAATATAATAAACAATTCAATTTTTTAAATGCCAAAACAAAATTAAAAATTTTATTTTAATAATATTTTATTCAATTTTCAATTTTCACATTTCATCCTATCCTATCTCATATTTTATGTGTATGTAACAAAACGAGGCCTTAGTTTTGAGCCATTTGTACCCATGTCGGGAGCAAATTGGCCCCCTGATTCTGTCTGTCTCCCACCACCCACTCACGAGAAACACCAAAAAATACAAAATATAAAAAAACAACAGAAAATCTCAACCCCATCTACAACAAATCCACATATATTTACACATAAAATTGGAAAACAACAACAAAAATTCAAAATAATGATATAATAGAGAAATAATACCGAAGGGGAGGGGGAGAGAGATAAATACCTCAATGACAAAGAGATTTGAGAGAGACTGAGAGGGGCGAAGAGCAATGAGAGCCGTCAGTAGGGGGAGGAAAGAGATAGAGAAAGAGAAAAGAAAAACTCGATGAGGGGAGGAGGGAACTGGGAAGGGTTAGGTTTAACCTAACCCTAAATGATGTTATTTACAATGTTTATTTGAAAAAAATAAATAAACATAAGCTAAAACGATGTCGTTTTATTAATGATTTTTTTTTTTTATATATATAATTATAATTATTTCGGGTTGGGTTGTGGGGTGGGCTAGGATGCGGGTGGACCAAGGCCCAGCCTACCCCTGCCTCACTACCTTTTATAGAAGTGGGCGAGGCACCCAGTCTCGCATCGGACGAGGTAACCCACACCAACCAAGCAAGGTGGGGTGATGGAGGGCAGGTGGACAGGGTGCGGTGCCCCGCCACCCACCTCTGCATGCAATTGCCTTATCTGCTATGCTAATATTAAACAACCTTGTAAACAACGATAATACGATGACAAAGGACCAAGATTTTTGAAATTTCTTCTAATCTAATAAAAAAAAGACATGTATTTCTTGATCACGTGAAAAAAATACATTTTTTTTTTAATGAAATGACACATGCAATATTTTATAGTTAAGACTTTGAAAAAATTGTGATTGTCATGAGACATTGATCATATTTATAGATAGATTGGCACAATTTTATGGGCTACTCCTACACTAGTGGGCCGCTTGAGGAGGTCCCGAACTGAGTGTTGCAAAGGGTCGAGCTGACATGGGATGTTCTGATTCTTATGGGCCCGGCCTGATCTTACGTGGGCCTGATTATTTCATCGGGCTTCTTTTTCTCTTTTCTGGGGGTTTACTATAATAATGCTATGTTAGTGGGGCCCTCCGGCTGTGTCTGGGGTTTCTACAAGTCTATTGGAGTGAGTGGGCTTCCAAACCCAACGGCCCAGCTTTCCCACGCATATGACCTTGAAGGAGGGTCCAAAAGCCCCAAATGTTCACCTGTCAATGCTGTCATCTTTTTACTGGAGATTTTCCCCACCCGATACACTTTCACGTAGCGTTAGCATCCCGCGCAAGACTTCCTTGATCCTTCCTCTCCCTCGTTGCTCTTCATCGAGCACCAGCTGGTTCTTCTTCTACTTGTTCCTAAAGCCTTCTAAAACCCTTCATAAATTCCCAATCTATTTTCTGTCAAAGTCCATTGCGATAACCTTGTAGCAACACTCGCATCATGAGCCGCTATGACAGTCGCTCCGGCGACCCCACTTCGTACCGCGACCGCGACCGCGACCGCAGAAGGTAACTCTCATCCCGCCAATCTCTCTCGCTCATAGATGTACACAATGCGTATATGTTTGTGTGTTTCCCCAATAAATTTACATGTGGGTTTCGTTCAATTATCTGTAATTTCCTCTAATTTCATTTTTATGTAAAGTTTAAAGTTTGCCCAATTATTACGAATGTCTCTCCCTCCCTATTCTCTATTGCGTAGGTTTATTTGTTACTTTGCATAAAATACGCATTTGCGGGCTTGCTTTATATACATTAAATCTAATGCCCCAATGGAAGGCCCAAACAACATAGCCTATACTCTAAAAGGACTAGTCAATGATACAATTTGAGCCCCATTAGAACCTTATAAAGAGTAAAAACTTCTCATTCCCAAGCAATGTGGGATCCCATACACTACCTACCCTTATTCATATCATATGAGATATCACAATCTACCCCCTTAAATTCTCGACGTCCTCGTCGGGTCTATCCATTGTAGGTGGCACGGCTCAAGTCCCACATTTCTGGTTGGGATAGTCTCTGATATCATTTGTAACGCCCTAATGGAAGGCCCAAACAACATGACCTATACTCCAAAAGGACTAGTCAATGATATAATTGGAGCCCCATTGGAACCTTATAAAGAGCAATTACTTCTCCTTCCCAAGCAATATGAGATCCCATACACCACTTATCTTTATCCATATCATATGGGGTATCACATTAAACTTCTTTTAATTGGGTTTTGTTGTTCTTGTTGTGGATTTTTGGTTTGCTCAGTGATTCTGGTTCTTGTGTGCCTCTCTCAATTAGGCTCACAATTAAAAATATCTGTTTTTCTAAGTTAATATCTGCCTGAGTTATTCTGAATGAAGTGTATACTCAATGCCTCATTATCAAGTACGAGCTTGTGTAACGAGTCCGGCGTGGAGCATCCGCAAGTGGTGGTGCCGAGAGCTTAGAGGAAGGAGACAATGGGAAGGGTTAGGGATGAAACCCTAACCCACGTGCAAGTCTACGGAAGATAAGGGATGCTGAGGAAGAGAAGTGTTTCACTTCACTTCACTTCAGTTCCGTGTAGTCGTGTACTTGCTTTCTGAAGTGTTAAGTGAAGATCATGGGCAGGGTTTGGGCCGTATGTTATTGCTTTGTTAATTAGTTACTTGCTGTTGAGAGCCCTCAGTTAATTGGGCCTTTATTTGATCTTTGTCATTTACGTTGGGTCAGTATGGAGGCTGAGGCCTTTATTTGAAAACCCTAGTATTTAAATTACTGTAGCTACGTATGCAGTCATCGACATTCTGAATGCAAACCTAGTTTCTTTAATTTCCTTATTTGTTTCTCACCCCTTTTCTGGAGGTGCTCACCCTCTAAGTGAGCTCATTTCCCTGTGTGTGAGCTTATTTCCATTTGGGAGTGTTACAGCTTGCTTGGTGAAAATTTAAATTTTTATACTGTTTCTGTGTTTGCACTCTCCATCTATCTTTCACTATCTATTAACTCCAAAGATAACTCGAATTCTCTTCAAGATATGTGAATTAGTTTACGATAATGAGCAACCCATGATCATAAACTGCTTAGTTTTGTTCGAATTACATTCAGTTTTGTAATATGATATATGAATGTATTTGTTCTGCTTCCCATTATCAGGCACTGATCACTTTACTGAAAATTCATTTTGTGAAGTTCGGATTTTATTACAGCTTCAAGGAGCCAACACTGACTGGTTTTCTATGAATTGAATGGATATTAATTTTCTGTGAATTTTGTGTTGTTTTAGCGATTCGGGGTTCGGTGGGTCTATGGGGTTCAGTGGCTCAATTCGTTCCTCATCAAGCAGGAATAATTATGAAGGTGCCGAGTCACCAAGGAAGTTGGATTTGGATGGATTGACTCCTTTTGAGAAGAACTTCTATGTTGAGTCGTCATCGGTGACAGCAATGTCAGAAAGGGAGGTTGATGAGTATCGACAACAAAGGGAAATTACAATTGAAGGCCGTGATGTTCCAAGGCCTGTCACGAGTTTTCATGATGTTGGGTTCCCAGGTAACTTATCTTGGGTGAAAAACTGGCTCTGTTCATTGTTTGGGGTTTTGTACATGTTTCATTTACCAGTTTGGAAGGAAAACAAAAAAGACCTAAGATTTAAAAAAAAAAAATTCATATATATATATATATATATCTTGTAACTGCCTTGCACTTCTGTGAACTTGTTGTCGTTGGGATAGATGCACTGCTAAATCTATTGCTGAATGTATCCCCAATGTCATCCCAAGAAAGAGAACCACTAAAGGTGGAGTAACTGAATGTTACGCCCTCTTATAAAAGATTTTTTATGTTGAAATTTTGGACATGTTTGGACACTTAGGTCTCGTTTGTTTTCGCAGATGAGATAAGTTGAGATTAAAATTAAAAGTTGAATAAAATATTGTTAGAATATATTTTTTAAATATTATTTTTGTTTTGAGATTTGAAAAAGTTGAATTGTTTATTTTATTTTGTGTGAGAATTTGGAAAAGTTGTAATGATTAGATTAGATGAGTTGAAAGAAGTTGTGAAAAAAAATGAGGCATTATTGTATCTCAGAATTTTGTGAATAATAGTAAAATAATTTGAGTGAAGATGTTTTATTGGGTTTTGTGAAAGAAGATAAAAAAAATTGATTAAAAATATTATAAAGTTAAAAAATTGTTTAAATATAATTGTTGAATATTATTTTTATTTTGAAGTTTGTAAAAGTTGTATTGATTTTTGTGTTTGAATAATAACTAGGTAATGATTAGATAAAAAAATTGAGAAGTGTTTTGTGTTTGAGTGATGTTTGAGAATTTAATTATGAGAAATTTTGAGGATTTTGAGAATTCTCAGTGTCCAAACATGCCCTTAGTTAACTTACCTCAACTTGCAAGGTTTTTATCTTGAGCTTTGCTATTCATCATTCTTGCACACCACACTTATTTTTATTTTTTTAATTTTTTTTAGTTTTATTCTTCTTAAACTAATTACATTCTTTTACTCATCATCCATATACCACACATTTGGTAAGAGAAAAAAAAAGTGTAGTGTGTGGGGAATGGGATGATGAATGGAATTTTTCTTTCATCTTTGGATGATGGGATATTTTTTTTTTTGGAAGAGTTTTCTCATTAAGATGTACCTTTTTTACAACAGATTATGTTATGCAAGAGATTACGAGAGCTGGCTTTTTAGAACCTACTGCCATTCAAGCTCAAGGATGGCCAATGGCTCTGAAAGGCCGTGATCTCATTGGTATTGCTGAAACAGGGTCAGGGAAGACACTTGCCTACCTGTTGCCTGCCATTGTCCATGTTAATGCCCAGCCAATTCTAGGTAAGGATGTAACAGTTTGGTTGACTGAATCTTTCTATATGACATTTGTGTGCCTCTGTTTGTACTTTGTCAATCCTCGAGAATTATGTAATTTCCATCATATTTTGTCAGCTCCGGGAGATGGCCCAATTGTGTTAGTATTAGCTCCAACCCGTGAACTTGCAGTCCAAATACAAAATGAAGCTACAAAATTTGGTGCATCATCAAAGATTAAAAACACTTGCATATATGGTGGTGTTCCAAAGGGACCTCAAGTACGTGATCTCCAGAAAGGTAGGCTATCAATTGAGTTCTAGGTGACTTCTATATTCCCAAATATTGATTTCTATGAACTAGGGCCAGCTTGTGATAGATGGTTATCATGTGGGACGATTGAGCTATTAATTATTACTGTCATGTATAGGTTTTTTCTTTATTGTAGTTGCTTAATCCTCTTATTGTTGCTAATGTGAACTTTATTTCTTTTTTCTGGATCAGGTGTTGAAATTGTTATTGCTACACCAGGGAGGTTGATAGATATGTTGGAATCACATCATACAAACTTGCGAAGGGTTACTTATCTTGTGTTGGATGAGGCAGACCGGATGCTAGACATGGGATTTGAGCCTCAAATCCGAAAACTTGTTTCTCAGGTTTGAATTTCTCCATTCTATTTGAAATTTATGTGATTACTTTCGCATCTATTATAAAAATAATTTATATAGATGATTATTTCCCCTAACCCTCATCTCAGGGAGTTTAGTGGGCCAGCATAATTCTAATGGGCTTTAGCCTATGAAGCTTGCTAAAGGAAAGGAAAAAATGGGACTGGGCTTAGGCGTTGGGATCCAGCCTATGGTCCAGCAAGGCCCTAACCCACATGCAGGCCTCGTGTGGAGGAAACGGAAGGGGGAGTGATGTAGGCCCATTGGCACATGGGGATCAGCCACCGTCGCTAGCGACGACTCAGGGGTTTTTCTCAAAGGTGGTGGAACCATCGACGGGCGTTTTGTTGCTGCCGGCGAGCACCCAGGGTGTTTTCTCAGGGAAGAGGGGTGTGTCTAGCATCAGTTATGTCCCGCTTGTTGCCGAGGTGCCGGGATCAGCACAGACGAGGTCGACAGAGGCAGCTGGTGCGTCGACTGCTGCTACCTCACTGATAAGAGTGCCAACAACAACTTCTATAGATAAGGGGGTGGCGAGCTTCGATGAGGCTGTGAAGTGACGCAATTGTGGGGTATCCACAGAGTCGCCAGAGGCTTTTGCCTCTACTATTGGTATTCTTGCATCAGAAAATTTACCGGATAGTGGAAGAGAGGGCCCTCAGGACAGTTACATGAGACGGGCGACAATGTTGGCTTGATCCTGGCACCCAGTCATGGCCCAAACTTCTCTGCCAAAGACCCGAGTATGGAGGATGTAGCTGGGTGGGTGTCGGATGATTCGAACCTGCAATTGATCCCTTGTGATGGAGTGTGCAATGACGAGAGAACTGCTGAACCAACCCCACTATGCACGATATCACCCAGTTTATATCAGAGTGGGTATTTAAGAAGGTTGAGGAGGTACAAACTGTTATTAGGATTTCTTGTGTAGGCTTCGAAGAGCAGTTTAGAGCCCTCCTTGTAGCTATTGAAGATACTCTTTTGAAGTCAGCCACAAAGAGAGATAGAGAACTCAAAAGGCTCAAATGTATCAGGTGAGAAACTGGTGTCAGACCATTGGTGAAGGGACCCACTGAAGTTGCACATAAAGGGTCACCAGAGGTGAAGGGACTTGATGTCATACCATTGGAGAGAACCAATAGAGTTGCTGAGGGGGTAGGGGATTTGAATATGGATTTGGCGTTGGTGCCTTGTGTAAAGGAATGCCTTGTGGATCCCATGGTCTCTCTTCCTCCAATAGTGGATTGCCAGATTGGATTCTGCCTAAAGTTAATGAGATTCAATAGTTCGTGAGAATTTCATATGGAGGATGTGAAGACCAATTTAAAGAGCTAATTATTGCGATTGAGGCAAGCCACGCTCTTGAAACCAAATCAAGTTTCAAGAAAAGCAGGGAGTTACAACGTCTTTTTTGGGGAATCAACTACGACGCTAAAGGTGGTAGTTCATCTAGAGGGAAGTCTAAAGAGAGGACATTGTGAGGAAAACTAGGGGTTGGGGTGGGGTTTTTGGGTAGAGTTTTAGTTCTAAGGGAAGCAAGGGGTGGGGGTCGGGTTTGGTGTATTTTGGGTTGTTTACGGGCTTTTTGGGTTATTAGGGGTTTTCTATTATGAGCAATGTGTTCTCTTGTATACATTCAGTGTACTTGGTTACTCCTTTAATATATATATGTATATAATATTTTTACTTATAAAAGAAAAAATTATGCAACAAAGGAGGGGAGTGGAGGAAGGGATAGATTGAAAGGGAGGGGTGCTCTTTTTGTTAATGAAACCTAAGATCCTTTCTTGGAATGTGTGGGGGCTTGATGATCGCAATAAGTGCCTTCGCATAAAATCTTTGTTGCGGACGTGAAAGGTTGATGTTTTGTGTTTCCAAGAAATCAAATTGCGTGTTATTGATAGAAGAATCATTTGTAATTTGTGGGGGTGCCTTTTTGTGGGCTGGTCTTATTTGGCTTCTAGGGGAGCTGCATGCGGCGTTCTTTTAATGTGGGATAAGAGAGTGGTGGAGGCGGTTGACGAGTGTATTGAGAATTTCTCGGTCGCTAGCTTATTTAAAAATGTTGAAGATGGGTGGGAGTGGGCTTTTGTAGGCATTTATGGGCCAAACATGGATGGAGATAGGAGAAGATTTTGGGAGGAGTTGGCTGGTCTATGCTATTTATGGGATGTGCCGTGGTGCATGGGTGTGGATTTCAATATTACCCACTTTCCCAGTGAGTGATTGGCGTGCTATCGGAACTCCTTGGCTATGGAGGAGTTCTCTGAATTCATATTTGATTTGGACCTCATGGACCTTCCCCTTGTTGGGGGCGAGTTCACATGGTCAAATAGCCAGGGTTGGTCCAGATTGGGCAGATTTATTGTCTCCTCTTTGTGGGAGGCTCACTTTCCGAACTTTTGTAAAAAACGATTGCTCCGAGTCTGCTCAGACCATTTTCCTATCATGTTAGACTGTGGAGGTGTTCATGGGGGACACCGGTATTTCAAGTTTGGAAATATGTGGCTAACAGTTGAGGGTTTTACAAAGAAGGTCCGTTCTTGGTGGTCTTCTTATCAGTTTATAGGTACTCCCAGTTTCATTCTTGCCAGTAAGCTAAAGGCTCTGAAGCAAGATCTAAAGAAGTGAAACTTGGAAGTCTTTGGCAACATTGATGACCATAAGACTACTCATGGAGGAGCTACATGAGTTAGAGGGGAGGGAAGTGTTGGAAGATACCTCGAAGGAAGCATTATTGAGGAAGAGTTTGGTTGTGACGGAACTGGAAATGGTGTTGTTGATGGAGGAGACCTCGTGAAGCCAAAAATTCAGGGCACATTGGTTAAAGGAAGGTGATAAATGTACAAAATTCTTCCACAAAGTGACTAATTCACATAGGCGTAGCAATACTATTGAGACACTCCACTCAGGTACTCAAGTGCTCTCTTCCCCCTCTGAACTAGAAAACCATGTTGTACATTATTACGAGAACCTCCTCACGGAATCGGCTTGCTGGAGGCTGAAGCTTGATGATTTGTTGTTTGAGTCCATTGACACGCAGAGTGTAAGTTGGTTGGAAAGACATTTTGATGAAGCTGAAATTCATAAGATCATTTGCAGCATGGCGAAGGATAAAGCACCGGGTTTAGATGGCTTTTTGATGGGATTCTTTCAAGCTTGTTGGGATATTGTGAAATGTGATGTTATGCAGGTTTTCTTTGAATTCCACTCTTTCAAGAAATTTGAGAAATGCCTCAACGCGACGTTCATTGCCCTCATACCGAAGAAACAGGGGGCTACAATAATTAAGGATTTCCGCCCCATAAGCCTTGTGAGTGGAGTGTACAAGATCATTTCGAAGGTTCTTGCAAATCGGCTAAGCCCGGTTTTGGAACAAATTATTTCTAAGCCTCAAAATGTATTTGTTCGGGGAAGACAAATCCTTGATTCGGTCCTTATTGCCAGTGAGTGCTTGGATCATAGGCTGTGGGAGGGAGTTCTGGGTATTCTATGCAAGTTTGACATGGAAAAGGCTTATGACCATGTGAATTGAGAATTTCTTTTATATTTGCTTGGGGGTTGTGGCTTCGTTGATAGGTGGATTTCATGGATTCGACATTGTATCTCTACTGCTTGCTACTCGGTATTAGTTAATGGCACTCCTGCTGGTTTTTTTAACAGTTCTCGTGGACTGAGGCAAGGGGATCCATTGTCTCCTCTACTTTTTGTTATTGTTATGGAGGCACTTGGTCGGATGGTGAAGGTTTTTGGGTGGTGGTTTGTTATCTGGATTTTCGGTGGGTAATGGTACTAATAGCTCTATCTTAATCTCACATCTCTTATTTGCAAATGATACTCTCCTTTTTTGTGAAGCTGACCATGGCCAGATTCAAAACTTACGAGCACTTTTGTTATGCTTTGAAGCCATTTCGGGACTTAAAGTGAACCTTGGTAAGTCCGAGATGGTTACAGTGGGTGTGGTGCCTAGTCTCAATAGCCTAGCGAGCCTCTTGAATTGTAAAGTTTCATCCTTGCCTATGAAATATTTAGGCCTACCATTGGGAGCAACCTTTAAGGCTAGAGCGATTTGGGATGAGGTTGTGGAAAAAGTAGAGAAAATGCTGACTGGTTGGAAACGGTTATATTTATCAAAAGGGGGTCGACTCACCTTAATTAAGAGCACATTATCTAAACTCCCCACTTTCCTCTGTCTGCAGGGGTGGCGAATAGGATTGAGAAATTATTTCGGGTTTTTTTTTTTTGGGGGGGGGGGGGGGGAGGAACCGAAAATTCATCTTGTTAAGTGGAAGAAAGTTTCTTCTCGAATTTCGAATGGTGGCTTGGCAGTGTGCAACTTGAGAATTTTCAATAAAGTTTTATTGGGGAAATGGTTTTGAAGGTACCACTTGGAGGGGGATTCACTGTGGAAGGAGATCATAGACTCTAGACACGGAAGGACTTGGGGGGGTTGGTGCTCCAACGAAGTGAATGGGGGGTATGGCGTAGGTTTATAGAAATTTATTAGGAGGGATGGCAGAGTTTCAAAAACCATATCCGTTTTGTGGCTGGAGAGGGCACCAGAATCAGGTTTTGGCATGATGTTTGGTGTGGAGATTGTGCTCTTGATAGGGCGTTTCCAAATCTCTTTTGTTTTGCAGCCAACAGGGATGCCTCCATGGTGGATCTGAGGATATTTTTTCATGGTTTTCACCAGTGGAATGTCCTATTTAATAGGGATATTCATGACTGGGAACTGTACACTGTTTCACAATTTGTTAGGTTGATATACTCTACGGGAAACAATAACAGGGGAATAGGATGCAGTGGAGGTCCAAAGGCAGCAGGAAGTTTACAGTCAGGGAGTATTACAAAATTTTGGCATCACAAGGTAATGCTCCATTCCTTTGAAAGAATATTTAGAGATCTTGTGTGCCTTCTAAAGTAGCTTTATTTGTTTGGACTGCTGCTCTTGGGAAGATTTTGACCACGGACAACTTGAGGAAGAGGGGACTCATTGTGATGGATTGGTGCTATTTGTGTAAAAAGTAAGGAGAATCGGTGGATCACTTATTATTGCATTGTGAGGTGATAAGGGTGCTGTGGGATGAGATATTTAGAAGAGTTGACGTCGCTTGGGTAATGCCTCTAAGGGTGGTTGATTTACTGGCTGGTTGGAAGGAGATTCAAGGCTGTCATCAAGTGGCATCAGTGTGGAAGATGATTCTGCTGTGTATTATGTGGTGTATTTGGGCGGAAAGAAATTAGTGGTGCTTTGAAGATAGGGAGCGCACAATGGAGGAGCTTTAGAATTTTTTTGTACACACTTTATTCTTTGTTTTTCTGCTATTGTACTTGGAACAATGTTCATGATTTTCTGTCCTTAATTTATCGTTCCTAGAATGTATTTAGGTGTTCTTTTGTATACTCTATGTGCACACGGGCTATGCCTATTTCATTCGTATCAATGAAATTTACCTCTTACTTATCCAAAAAAAAAAACCCTCATCTCTCCTCTCTTCTTTTGTGTTCTTTGTATCTTTTGGTTTGTATCATGGTTGATATCTTACTGTAACAGACTATCTGTTGTCTTAATTAGCTTTTGGCTTAAATAAAGTCTTTTGGTTTAGAATCCACATTGTTGACTTTTGGCATTTTAGTGTGGATCTCGTTTCTCTCTCCTCTCGTTTCTCTCCTCCCCTTGCCGTCCTCAACTTCTTCGCTCTTCTCTTATCTTCTCTTCTCTTCTCCTAACTCTTCTCTTCGTCTTCTTCTTCTTCTCCTCCTCCTCTCAACCCAGCTTCTCTCTCCGTTTTTGTGGGTCACGGCCAAGCTGCAGTCTACGATGATAAGACCACGGTCGCTGCAGTGGATTTGTAAATTAGAGGCCCATGATTGCAACCTTGGGTCTGTGAGTTTTTATGACCCATGGCTGCGACAGTGGCCAGTGAGTTTGTGCACGGATCTGAGCGATTTTTTGAATATGTTGTTGGATTTTTGTGATTTTCTTATGTCTATGCGATTTTTTCGGATTCTTTTGTGAAAAATGTGTTGTCGAACAATGTGGTTGGATGGCGGTGTCATCAATCCGCCTGCCCGGCAAGCGGATGCAGATGGTCACCCCTCCTAGGCAGGGACGAGGTGTAGGATGGGTGTCTAACCGCCCATATAGGGCGGGTAGCACCCCTATAAGTAATGATATTAGCGACATATTCCTGTCTATTTGGAAAGTTATTGGCTTTAGAGACTAAAGATGCCAACCTTTTGTTACATGTATTTATCCAAACTTGTTACTTGTGGATAAAGCTGAATAATATTTTTACTTGCATATGCTTTTAACCAAAGTACTTAAAAGCCGCCTGCTTTTGTACCTTGTAACTATTTGTTTGAGCATCAACGAAGAAAATTCTTGAATTAAATGTGAAAGCCAAGGAGAGTTCGGTTTGGTGGATGGGGCTGGTGGCCATGAATATCATTAATAAAACACCTGATCTCGTTTTGTATTTACCAAGTGCAATTCAAGAATTTCTTTAAGGTATATGGTATTGCCGGTTTAATTGTATCTGTTGAAAAAGAAGGATATGAATATGAAGCAGTTGCTTTCAAAGATCCCAGTTTTGGTTGATGATGATATGGTGATTAGAGATTTCAAATATTGCACTGGCATGTATCAATGGTAATGCAACACGCCCTTTCCTTCATGTCTAATGTTCTGTTTTATGCAGATTCGCCCAGATCGTCAAACTCTATACTGGAGTGCTACCTGGCCTAAGGAGGTTGAACAACTTGCTAGACAGTTCCTTTACAACCCATACAAAGTAAAGTCCCCTCAATGAATTTTGTTACCATGGTTGGATATCTTGTTAGAAGGGTTTTTCTGCAGTTCAGTTTTTATTCTATACTTTTAATATATGAAATTGCCAATCATGATATATCATTTTACCCTGTTTTTGAGGCTGCTTGATTTTGTTGCTTTGCTCCCTCCCCGCCTTTTTTTTGTCCAAAATTATCATAAAGGACACAATAATTTGGTTTGTAATTAATTGATAGACTTCTGGAGTGACATATGTGTGTCTGTGGATAAATGTTCCGCATTGAACACTGGGCCGTTTGTTGAAGATAAAAGTACATCGAACCCATATAAAGTTTTACCATGAGTGATTATTTAATCAGTTCTCCCTTGGACTTTGTGTAGGTGATAATAGGCTCTTCAGATTTGAAAGCTAACCATGCCATACACCAGCATGTGGACATTGTTTCTGAGAATCAGAAATATAACAAGTAGGCCATATTGCTTTATGTTCCTGTACATTCCAATATTTTGAAGTCTTGTTCGTTTCTTACTTATAAAAAATATATATATTTTCGAGTTTTATTATATGATTTGATGCATTCATCTTACTGATAAGCTTTATTTTCAAGATTGGTAAAGTTGCTGGAGGATATAATGGATGGCAGTCGGATACTGATCTTCATGGATACCAAAAAAGGATGTGATCAGATCACTCGACAGCTTCGCATGGATGGTTGGCCCGCCCTCTCAATTCATGGAGATAAAAGTCAAGCAGAAAGGGATTGGGTCCTCTCAGAGTTTAAAGCTGGCAAGAGTCCTATAATGACTGCAACAGATGTTGCAGCTCGTGGTTTAGGTATGAAGATGAAAACTATTGATGCTTCTTCAAAGACTTTGTAGAAATTCATTTACAATTAACAGCATTCAAAATCAACTCGTTTTGGAAACAAACTGTTAACTTCATCTTCCTGTCAGCCATGTCCCTGTTTAAGTATTCTTTTTCAATTCTATTGGACGGCTTTGTGGTCCTAATCTACCCATAAATCCCCTCCCTTTTCAGCTGTATCTTATGTATTAGCTTTCTAAGCATGGAGGCTGTTTTTGCTCTGAGCATTTTTGAAAGTTGTTTTGTTGATTAAATACTGATGCAGAACATTTCACATGGCTCTTTGCCGTGTAATTTTCTATTCAAGGTCCACCTTTATTTATTTCTTATTTGTACTCGTCTGTTTTTTGTTAATCCAGATGCTGCTACTTGGTCATTTTCACAAATTCGTTTTTTATTTATTGCCTTGCATAATCAGTGGTCTGTAGATCGTGCTTTGAACATTATTTTAACCTAAATTGGTGTTATTTATCACCTCGATATTGCTTATGTCTATTTCTGAACTCGTTTTCATGTTTATGGATATTGCCCTTCAATTCCTCCCCTTCATGCATAATTGATTCAACAATTTGGTTATTGACTATTCATGCTACCTTCTATGTTCGTAAGTGATACCACAAGACTCTGTGTATGCTCTGGTATGGAAGCAGAAATGAGAAAGCATTAGGTTATAGGTTCTCTTTTCTAAAAAAATTTTGGAGGTGAGAGGTTGTCAGTATATAGCATTTCTTCTCTATGATTAATGTTGTCTGGTTTTGTGGCAGATGTGAAGGACGTGAAATATGTGATAAACTATGACTTTCCGGGTTCCCTCGAGGACTATGTTCACCGCATTGGTCGTACAGGAAGGGCTGGGGCAAAAGGAACTGCATACACTTTCTTCACAGCTGCAAATGCCAGATTTGCGAAGGAACTTATTAGCATACTGAAGGAGGCTGGTCAGAAGGTCAGTCCTGAATTGGCAGCAATGGGGAGTGGTGCACCTCCACCCATAGGTAAGTTGATGAGTTCGATATTAAAGAAACACACAATCACCCACCCACAGACGTTTGTTCATGATCTGCATGTAGTTGATGTAACTGGTTTCTGAAACCTTGTTTCTATATGTAATCAATCAATCAGGTCATGGGGGTTTTCGAGATCGTGTAAGGGGTTATGGTGGTGGTCGATCTTGGAGCTAATTAATGAAGGTAAACTATTGAAAAAGCCTGGCTATTAGTACCCATGGCTGGCACGTTGTATCTGGTGGGCAGAATTAAGAGTGCCTTGTATGACTAGAGTTTAGATGTCTCTGTCCAGTG
Source organism: Juglans regia (assembly GCF_001411555.2). Classification (NCBI taxonomy): domain Eukaryota; kingdom Viridiplantae; phylum Streptophyta; class Magnoliopsida; order Fagales; family Juglandaceae; genus Juglans; species Juglans regia. The sequence goes on from NC_049907.1 coordinate 44,053,391, forward strand.
GACTTCCACTTTCTTTTGAGTTTCTACTAACTGTAGATCTCCCCAAATTAGGTGTTAGTATTGGACCGTGTAAGATAAATAATTGTCTATATCATTAAAGTTTTCGAGGCAAAATGCAATGAAACTTAAAAAAATTATTTATATTATTGTCGGACTTGGGATTTTTGCTTGCATTTAAACATGCACTAATCCCCTAGGTGCTGTCCCTCCTTTATCTTTGTACAATTCTTACCCAACAAGTCTTTCTTGCACTGTTGAAACTGTGTTTTCATTTTCCGCAAGCCCTGGTATCAGTTTTTTCTTGGGAATTTATTCGTCGGTCTTCTTGGATTCATTGAGAGTATCACCTTTACAGCTTGGTGCTCTAGTATTCTTTCGGAGGAACATGCCAGTGGGGCCTCAGTATCACCTATTGATCTTGGGGACGACGATTCGAGGATGGAAAAGGTGGGGGATCATCTTTGATTCGTGCTGCATGGATGGTCGTGACTGGAGATCCGAATTCTTTCATCTTCTTTATATATACATACATATTAATGAAAGAAACAAAGTTGAACAGTTCACCATTCTCCCATTGATTGCTATGAATACAAGATACTTGTATTTCTTATGCACAACCATTTGGTCCAAATTCTTGCTCATTTTGGCACCAATTACTCATTGTATAAGCATATGCAATTATTTCTTGATTTGTTTCTTAAACTGTCATATATGAAATTGATTATTATTTTGCAAAGAAATGGCCTATTTTTTCTTGGGAAGAGATGGGAAGTATGCTTAATGCTATTGGGTTGCTTCTTTTTTTTTTTTTTTTTTTAATTATAAGTGATTATTTGTTATTTATTAAACCTAATCATTTGTTATTTATTAGAATCCTTTCACTTTAATTTCCATTTATACAAACTCGATCATTTACCAAGATGTCAAATAGAAATTGAACTCAAGTTTATTTCTTGACACTTCATAGTTCATATTTTTTCATTTGATAAATAAACGGACAAGATCTTTTCTAAGAATTATATGTTTTCCGTCAAGAAAATGAATCAAGTGTACAGGAAAGCGGGTTTATTAAAATTATATGCAACTACATGGGGGTGTCGGGTTGGTATTTCAGAACCTCAAAAGTGCGGGAGAAAAATAAATTAATGTCATATAAAAAGTGTTATAGTAATAAAGATATTTTATAAAAATAAATTTATAAATTAATATGATTTTATATAATATGTGAAATTTATTTTATAATAAATATAATTTTTTAATTTAATTAAATTTATTATTAAAAAATATATATAAATAAAAATTTTCAAGTGGATTCTACGCCCGTACAAATTATTCTGGTTCTCCTAAAACAAACAGTGGGAAGCAAATTGGGGCGATCTGAAAAGTTCAAACAACAGTGACAAAACTAGATGGTGGTACGCTGAATCGCAGATAGGTGATCGAGAAAGTGTTGACACGGAAAAGAATTTGGGAAGCGAATATGAGCGACGAAGCTCCAAAGCTTTACGCCAACAAACCCAAAAAAGGTCAACTTTCAGAAAACTCTCGCTCTCTCTCTTTTCTCTCTCTCTCTCTCTCTCCGTTTGTTTGTTTGTTTGTTTGTTTGTTTTTTTTCTTTTTTTGGTTTTTGTGGGCTATTGGTTTCTAAACCTTGAATGATTTCTTCACTTCACAAACAGCACAAGCGAAACAATTTCAAGAGCAGCAACAAAAAGCCCACGAGTTTTCTTCACCATCGTCGTCGTCCTCATCAATGGGGCCTCAGTCTTCAGTTCCGCCACCTCAGCGCCCAAAAGAGTCACTTGCTCGGCGTTACAAGTTCCTCTGGCCCACGCTTTTGGCTGTGAATCTTGCTGTTGGAGGTCCCTTTCTTTCTTCTATTCCTCAGCTGTATGATAAAGTTTATTTTCTTTTTTATCAGTTTCCTACAGTTATTTATTATATTGGTGTTTTGTTTGGGTGTGTTTTATATAAAATGGGATGATGGATTTTTAGAATTCAGCTTGACGAGTTTTGCTACACAATCTCTATCACTCTCTCCACTCCACATTTTTTAAAATTTTTAATATTTTTAATTTTTTTTTTGAATTTATTCTTTTTAAATTATTCCAAATTTTCTATTCATTATTCATATAATAAATATTTGATAAAATAAAATAAAAATTAAAATTAAAAATAACGTGGAGTGTTAAGAGGTTGTGAAGATTTTTTGTTCTTATTAATGGTTGCGGTCAGAAGGGAATGTGTTAAATTTGCTTGTGATGGATATATGATTCTCCTTAGTTGAGAAATTGTGTGTGAATAATTAAAAAAAAAAAATGGTGTGTGAATGTGATGACGCTTGGACTTTAGATATGATTTGTTATGTGATTGTAATTACTAGTTATTGCTCTTTGCTCGTCCTATGTGCTGAAAAGTTTAGGAATGTTCATGCTGAAGAGTGGCAGTAAATTTGGGGTTAATATACCATACTATTATTGAACTTATAAAAAAAAATATCATACTATTACTGAGAAAGTAAACTCTAGCACTGGACTTGATGATATATTTGTGACTCTTGATCACATATCATGTGTTTTGAGAGTGTATGATTGTTATCATTTGTGTTAGGGAAATCAGTTCAAAAGAATCAAAACAAAAAAAAAGTAACGGGCAAAATTGTCATTCATTTCAAAATAATTAGGAAGGCAATGTAGTTACTAGTTATGTTATAGATAGCTTATATGGTGATATATCATTTCGCCAATGCAGAGTTCCTAACAGACAGAGAAAATGCGGGGAGGGTTAATTGACTTTCTCTTGTTCTTTTTGGTTTAAGTATTTCAAGGCCTTGTTGTTGCCTTAAGCAAAATCATGGATCTTACCCGAGATATCAGGGCTTTGTTGATTTCAGTTCTTCATTTCTGAATTGTAGATAAAAACCAATAGAAATTGTTTGATATGTATTGAAGACAATGATGGAGAACTGGAAGAATACAATTTGATTGTCGAACTCCAGGATGGGACGCCTAGAGGATTGGCCAACCCTTGGCACTCCTTAATTGGTATCTTATATACATAATAGCTATAGTAGTAGTCTGTGAATGCCCATGCAAAATGGGCCCAGGTTCTGCATCAGCTGTGGATGTGCATGTAGACATCTTGCTTTTTTATTGTCCTTGTCATTGGACTGATGGAAACAACTGAATCATCGAAATCTATAATTTTCAAGTTAGTTCAAATTATGGAATAACTATCTTGAACCTTTTGATTTAGTCACTTGACAAAATTGTCTCTAGGGGTATTAGGTAAATGGTTGTGGCGTTACAATCATGAGAGGGGAACTTTACGGAAATGGGTGGTTGACATGAAGTATGGTAGAGAAAGGGGGGGTTGGTGCTCTAAAGAGGGGAGGGGGACGTATGGTGTGGGGCTATGGAAGTATATACGAAAATGTTGGTGCTCCTTTGTTAGTAATACTCGGCTGCGTTTGGGGGATGGTAGTAGGATTAATTTCTGGCAAGATGTGTGGTTGAGAGACACGGCCTTGAAGGATGCTTATCCTATGATTTTTAGAATTGCACGGGAAAAAGAAGCTATGGTGGCCGATTTGCGGGTTATTAATCAAGGTTCACAGGAGTGGAACATAAGCCTTACTCGAGATGCACTTGACTGGGAAGTGACGGTGCTGGTGGAATTTCTGAATATGCTGTACAACATTTCTATTGCTGTCACAACGGAAGATATTATGGAATGGCGACATTCTAGAAAAGGGAAATTCTTGGTATGCTCTTTTTATGACTCTATTACTATGCATCAAAGGCACAATTTCCCTTGGAAGAATATATGGAGGACTAAAGCACCTACAAAGGCTGCATTTTTTGTCTGGACGGCAGCTCTAGGGAAGATCATGACCATTGAGAATCTTAGAAGACGTGGCTTTATTATTATGGACTGGTGCTGTTTGTGCAGAAATAGTAGTGAAACGGTGGACCATTTACTTTTACACTGTGAGTTTGCCCAAGATATTTGGACTTATTTTCTCAGTAGAATGGGTATAGCATGGGTGATGCCGGGTAGGGTGGTTGATTTGTTAGCAAGCTGGAAAGGGATCACAGGGACACCACAGATTGCAGCCGTGTGGAAGATGGTTCCCATATGTATTTTCTGGTGTATTTGGAATGAAAGAAACGAGAGACTCTTTGAGGACCATGAACGTTCCTTGGAAGAGTTTAGGAGTTTTTTCTGGAAGACTTTGTTTTTGTGGGCCATTGCTCTTGATTGGAATGGTCGCAGCTTCCATGATTTCCTTGTAACTGTTCCTAGTGCTTAAATAGGTGTAATCACATGTATACTTCTAGTGTACCTGGGCTATGCCTACTTTTATTAATGAAATAACTTATTACTTATCAAAAAAAAAAAAATTGTCTCTAGGGGTCTTAATGTGCTTCTTATCACTTTGGTTTATAGCATACGTCTTTATGAGTACAAAGAAGAAAGACACAGGTGTTGTGGAAGAAGTTGCGATTCCAGCTTCAACAAAGGCTGCTACAACTGCTCCTGCTGCTGAAAAACCCTTACCTTTGCCAACCATAACAGAGTCTGTGAAGTCAAGGAAACCAGTTCCAGAGGATCAGCAGCGTGAACTTTTCAAGTGGTTATTGGAAGAGAAGAGGAAGGTTAAATCAAAAGATCCCGAAGAAAAGAAGCGCATTGACGAAGAGAAAGCCATTCTCAAACGGTTTATTCGAGCAAAATCTATCCCAAGTGTCTAATTATTCAACAGCTGTTCTCAAATTTACAGATTACTAGAAATGATTTTATTTTGTATTTTTTCATGTTAATTGTCATGGTGTTTTATAGTTGGGTTGAAGATTAATGCTGGAATTTCATCTGATTCCATCTAAGTTCTTGAAGTCGTGAAGTGCAATACAAGGATAATGTTGATGCTGATCAGTAAAACATAGAACCAACTTCTATCTTCCCTGCTCTGCTAATAGACCTGTATGTGGTCCGACCAACTTTCTTGGTTGTTTTTATGTTTTTCTTATACTGCATTCGTTTGGCTTTGAATATTAGGGACCAATCTATGTTTATCTAGGTTAAAAAAAACACTATCCACTATAACACTTCCAGAATTCAAATATTTTACAGATCCTCTATAAAGCAAGCTATGGAGGAGAAAATATACTCTCCATGCTTAGCTCTCTGTATAATTTACTAATACCCCATCATTGACATTTAGGATATGAAACTTTTCTTGTCATACCTGCTTCATCTCTGCAGGCTCATATCATTCTCATTGCAAGAGAGAACTACAGTTTCATTTACTGCCCTATTCTGGAAGTTCCAAGTTGTGGAGATTCCACGCCCTGAAGAAAAAATTAAAATAAATAAGTAAATAATCATGCAATTTCAAATGGGCCTAACGAGCGCATGCACAATTTCCGTAGAGGTCGTGGACACCCCCCCTAATCTGCATACCGGTAGTTTATGTTTCAACCAACAAGTGAGCTTTCCTCTTCTAAATTTACCCCATAAAGTTGGTAAAAAATATATAATATATCTAAAGGTTCCCAAAACTCGGAGAAATAGTGGAATGAATGAGCAAAACACACAAATAAACTCTATAGTTTGCGTGTGTGTGTGTGTGTGTGTGTGAGAGAGAGAGAGAGAGAGAGAGAGAGAGAGCTATTTGATGCAATGATGATATTTGATTAAAGTAGACATTTTTAAGTAAGATACTTAAATCATAAGTTAGGTAATTTGAAACAAAGAGATAAAGCAAAACAGAGGAATGGAGCTTAGCATTTAAAAAATAAGCAATCAAGAAATGGGCCAACGTGGGAACTGAATATTTTTTAATTATAGTCAAACAGAGATCTTGAAAGTTCTTGAAATAGATTAATTTATGCCTGCTCCTGAGAAAGATGGGCCCTGTTTTTCTTCATTTGCTTTACTTCGCATTTGGGACGCACCGGTATTTGTGCTCATAGAAGATATTGCCAATTACTCTGCCACCTCTGAGTAAGAGAATTCCATACAATAATTTAACTGTATTTGTTGGCAGAGAGGCACAGATACATGTGGCCTCTACCATATAAAATGAGAAAGAAAGGATGGGAACGAATGTGACATGAGAGGCTGGCCTTGTGTACGCAGGGGGGGAGAGAGAAAGAGAGAGAGAGAGAGAAGTTGTGAGGCAGGGGATGATGATGGAGGATTGTGGTTGGATTTATTGAGTCTCTCACATGAATGCACGAGGCCGCCCAGCTGCCACTGCCAAAGGAAGGAAGGGGGGGACTCCAAAGAACAATCATGCATTTGTGGGGACTTCTCACTCTTTTGTATATCTATGTACTGAATAAACTTATCATAACATTCACGAAAGAACTTTTAAGATTATTCCTCTCTGAACTTTTTAACCTCTGCACAGATGTACGCTACTGCTCAAACTGAAACCCAGCTGAACAAAATCGGTCATTTGGTCAAATACACAGTATATAATCATTTCTAGGTTACTTCATACTCTATTCTGGGTGGGATTGTTGGTCAAAATGACAAGATTTAACATTATCTTAAATTGGGTCGTTGTGTCTTTCTTACCAGGCTGCCAACCTCAACCCAATAAAACCTGGCTAAGCTTCTGACCCATTGTTATGATCGAAAAATGGTCTTAAATTCGATTCTTACTGTTGACAGAAATGTGAAGAAGTTGAAAAATGTGTCGGTCAGGCTTTCAACGCCACCCTCTAATAAAACCTGGCTGACTATAAGCATCCAACCTTGTGTAAATCCAGCACCAAGACAAAACCTGCCTATAAAATAAAATAAAAAGTACCTAATGCAAATCTTTAAATTTATGCCCGCCCCAATACAAACATTCCATGTTCTACATTAAGTTGGCTCTAACATCTCTCTCTCTCTCCGCTCGCGTGCTTGTACGCATGCATACTTATTCTTTCAGCTTAAAAATGTTAGTCATGGCTGTGGTCACCATGATTAAGCATATTTAAGGCAAAGCTTAGAGACAGAAAGGGAGAGAAACAGAGAGAGACCGTGCATGCGGGAAATTTATCCATAATGGACACCATGTGGCTTGTGTTAGGGACATCAATTTTCTTTTCCACCATAATTCTCTACAGGAAAAGGTTTAGACTCAGATCATTACACAGAAGCACACTTCCTTTAGGCAGTCTTGGATGGCCTCTTATAGGGGAAACAATTGAGTTTGTGTCTTGTGCTTACTCTGACCGCCCCGAGAGCTTCATGGACAAACGTCGCCGCATGTAAGTGTGATTATATAGTATATGAGCAGTACCCGGATCATTACTACTTTCTCTTAATTGCACCATCAAATCATGCATTATTTTCTCATGATTTAGCTTAGCATGATTCAAATCTATGCTTCTGTAGTATAAATATATCAATATTTGTAATTATAGCCGCTCTTAGTTTTTGTTTTTGTTTCTTTACTTGTCTGTGCACTAACAAAACACAATTATGATCATCTAAAGCTAATATTCTACTTTGCTTAATTTTGTAGATATGGAAAGGTGTTCAAGTCACACATATTTGGAAGTCCCACGATTGTTTCGACGGATGCAGAAGTGAATAAATTTGTTCTGCAGAGTGATGCAAAGGCTTTCGTCCCGTCTTACCCCAAATCACTCACGGAGTTGATGGGGAAGTCTTCTATTTTGCTGATCAATGGGAGCTTACAAAGGAGAATCCATGGACTCATAGGAGCCTTCTTCAAGTCCCCACATCTCAAGGCTCAAATTACAAGGGACATGCAAAAGTATGTTCAAGAATCAATGGCAAATTGGAAAGATGACCATCCCATATACATACAAGATGAAGCCAAAAATGTTAGCTCTCTCTCTGTTCTCTCTGTGCCATTAATCTATATGGATTTGGGAAGTGATGAGTTCCTATCATTTAAGTTGGAGTCTATATATTTCTTCCAACAAGTTTAAAGTGACTCCTTGACAAGAATACTCTAATATACACAATAATACAACTACTTAAAGATGCCACCAGCTCTCTTGAATCTATATATATATATGCTTCTACCATGTTTAAGATGTTTTATGAGAAAGTTAGCTAGAGCTTCTCTCTCTCTCTCTCCTCCCAGTGGAATCGTCCATGAGTGAATTAATAATCTCTCTGGATCCTACTAACTAATTAGGTTTGAAGAATATTTTGGTTTAAATTAAGGAATCCAGTTGTCTATGGGGTTCACAATAATTTTGCATGAATCATATTGTTTGGAAAATTAGATTCATAATTATTGTGTTACCTGGTCTTTTTGAAAAGTAACTAAGATTGCCCTGTCTGTATCCAGATTGCCTTTCAAGTACTAGTCAAGGCATTGATTAGTTTGGATCCCGGTGAAGAAATGGAACTTCTAAAGAAACAGTTCCAACAATTCATCTCTGGCCTCATGTCTTTACCCATAAACATTCCGGGAACTACGCTCTACGGATCACTACAGGCAAGTAATTAGTTAACTCATTTGTCTACATGTTCATGTTCATGTTCATGTTATTTTCTCTTAAAATATCGATCCATCCATCGATTAAATTTCACTATGATCAGGCAAAGAAGAAAATGGTTAGTTTAGTACAAAACATAATCCAAGCTAGAAGACAAAGTGTCCTAATCTCCACGGTTCCAAAAGATGTGGTAGATGTGTTGCTCAATGATTCAAGTGAACAATTAACAGACGATCTAATAGCAGATAATATGATTGATATGATGATACCGGGAGAGGATTCAGTGCCGATTCTCATGACTCTAGCCATAAAATACCTCTCGGATTGCCCCACTGCCCTACAACAGTTAACGGTATGGAAATTTTCTCTCTTTTTAATATAATGGAGTTAATAACCAAATTACCACACTCAATCTGCATTAATATTCAAATATGCTGGCTAGCTAATTGGTTTCAACACAGTTTTACTCGATCGTACTTTTTACTTGGAGCTGTCAGCTGCATATATACATCCTTTTCGGCTATCCCGATTTGCCTAGACTTACTTTTTGTAAAGTTATGAGATTTGAGTCCAATTTTTGGTCTGCTTTTGCATGTCCTTTTCGATTTCTTTTTCATTTCTAGCACTACTGCTTAATTTCTTTCTGGCAATCTACTGGTAGATCAAGTGGAATCTGTAGCTAGCTACTTGCTAGGGTTTTCCACCCTCTCTCTCTATATATATAGTACTAGTTATATATATGTGACTGCAGTAAGTCATGATCAAAATCAACAGACTCAATATTACATTAATCCTGCTTAGAAATTTGTTTTGATGTTATTTTTCAAAATAATCATGTGATAGCTTTTGATAATTAGAGGAAAATAATACTATGCAGCCTGCCTTTTGGAGGAGACCTGTTGAGATTTTCTTCAAAATTAGTGCTTCTAAATCATTTGGTCGGCCAATTATTGGGTTAGGGAGACATTAATTGCATGCACGTACGTGTGGTTTCTTATCAAGATTTATTGGTTCCTATTTATTAGTTATAGTCGGGTCCTTGTCGTCATCTAAATCTTGATATGTACATCTGATCAGGACGAAAACTTGAAGCTGAAAAACCTCAAAGCTCAGCTCGGACAGCCTTTGTGTTGGAGTGATTACTTATCATTGCCATTTACACAGAATGTAAGATATATAAACTAAATAAGCCACTCATTATAAAGTAATAATACCATGTTTTTCTATTCATCTATAGGTAATTACAGAAACTCTAAGGATCGGAAACATTATAATTGGTGTGATGCGAAAGGCCATGAAAGACGTGGAGATAAAAGGGTATTTGATACCAAAAGGATGGTGTTTTTTCGCATATTTTAGATCGGTTCATCTTGATGAAAATCACTATGACTGGCCTTACAAGTTCAATCCATGGAGGTGGCAGGTATATAAATATGGATCAGGACCCATTCTTTTCTTTCCCTTTTTAATTTGGTTAATTAATCTCTTGTGTTCATGCATTTGATCTATTAATTTAGTTTCTTTGAGCTTTTAGTAATGGCTTTGGGTTCCGGACAGGACAAAGACACGAGCACTTGTAACTTTACTCCTTTCGGAGGAGGGCAAAGGCTATGTCCTGGCCTTGACTTGGCCAGGCTGGAAGCTTCCATCTTCCTGCACCACTTTGTCACTGAGTTCAGGTAATGATCAGAATTCCCCCAACTCCCGTTTCACCAATGGTACTGAACTTTTAAACGCATGAAAATAATTTCATCTTCTTTGTTCAATCAATTTATATCATTGAACTCGTTTGTTATTTTATCCACGTGGAGAAAAACAAAAGATAAAGCAGCTAGAATATTTGTAAATCGGCATTGATGGAAAGCTGAGATAATGATGAGCATCTAATTGGTCCCAATTCATATCCCACCACAGTACAGCTAATTAACAACGTCGTAGCTACATCAGCTGTGTGTGCCTGACAGAAACCTAAAAGAAACGGAGGGACCCCTATTTCGGGATAATGTTCTTTCATTCTTAAAGCTGTTGATCTTAGTTCAAAAAAATCCTTTTGCATCTTTATAGGAGAAATAAGCGGAAGTCCAATATTGTGAAGGTTAATGTCATGACAAAACAGTACTGCATTTCTTCTACACTTTTTACGCATCTTAGCAAAGACAAAACATAGCAAAAAACATCATACTTTCTGTCATTTTTTTTGGCTTTCTCAGTTTTTAGTAATGGCATCTTTTTCGTACTTTGTTGAAAGAGTCCTCTCCATACTAGATTCCAAATCATCCTTTGGCCGGCATAGACCACATGATTTGAACCATTAAAAATAGATTCCACAGATCTTTCCAAAGTGGGACGTCGATCGGTTTAAAATTATAAAACCAAGCTAGTCTCTCTGCGTTACCTGCACGCCTTTTACTGCAGATCGGGATCAGCAAAGACAAGACCATATATGACTGAGCTAGCTAGGCCTTGTACATACCATTAGAAAAGCCCTCATATATATATATATATATGTTTGACGTACATTTTCAGGATTTTTCCTTAGTCAAGCGCGTCGAAAACATGATTCTCGAACAGTTCACAGTTCGTGTCTGCGTCTGCAGTGATAATTATTTGCAATAAAGTGACAGATCATCCTCACACACACACACATATAATATATATATATAGGCAGGCAGCGACTAATAATTCATGCATATATTGAAGAAACGAGGCTATGGTCAATCTAGAGTTGTTAAATCAACGTAGGAAAGAGTTTAAAGTTTTGCTTGACTTGTAAGAAATACATCATCTTTTGGTGGTCTTGTCCATTGACTGCCTTCCTTTTTAAACAACTTACCAATTACTTTTACATAATCAATAACTATTTAATATCTCATCTCATCGGGTTGTGCATATGAATTCCTTTATACGCTCCAAGCTAGCCTGCATTTTATAATACTTGATCGATAGTCAAACATTCACTGATTTGAGTGTTGGACAGAGGAAGAGTGTACTTGATAATTAGTGTTTGATCATGCATGGAGTTTTGAATATAGGTTTCTATCTTTAATTTTCTCCATGCAGGTGGGTGGCTGAGGAAGACACAATTGTTAACTTCCCCACAGTGAGAATGAAGAGGAAGATGCCATTATGGGTCAAGAGGAGAGGGAACCCTTGAGCCAGTTGCTTTGGCTCCCAATGGGAAAAATCTCCAGTAACTTCGATACGATGGTAACCCAAAAAAAAAAAAAAAACATCATGCAAGAAGACAAAGATATGAAAGGGAGAAAGAGTTGGCCACAGAGCCCACAAGTGTGGGGGCAATCACAAGCTGACACCTTTATCATCTTCCACATCTACTTGCACATGATATCGACAATAGGAGTACAAACTTTTGTAGAACCCAAATTATTCATGGGTTATTTTTATTTTTTTTTTCTCGCTTTTAACTTTTTTTTGTATTTTTTCCCTTCTTTTTAACTGAGCAAGAAAGTTTAATATGCCAAGAAATATCCTCCATTAAAGTGTCTGTACAATAAAAGGGGAAACCAAGGGAGCTACTTTTGGCTTTTGTTTCTTAGAACTATTATTAATATTATTGTTGTTGTTGTTATTATTTTTATATAATTTACAGAGGTAACTTTTGGTAAGGTAGTGGGCGGAGATAATGATTTGTGTGCATGCATGGGTCCCAAAAACCAAAAGCATTTTTCACGACAACTAGCGCGCGCGGCATTCATGTATTTAAATTAGCCATTCACAGTCACGCGCGGAGGAGATTGGATGAGAATGGTGTGAGGCCGGCCGGGGATCAGCTAAATTCCCAAGAATTAACGAAAATCCACCAAAGTTTTATCTGCGAAACTTGCTGATCCATTAATGGGCCGAGTTCTCAAAAAGCAAGGCGGTCGAAATCCAGGCGTTTTGGATTTGAGTAGCTCTGTATTATACGATATAATGCTCATTTTTGTTACTTTTCCTTTAAAAATTTAAATTTTGAAAAAAAGTAGTTACAATCGTTAGTGTATAAGTACCGTATAATTATTTTGAAAAAAATAAATAAAAACAGGACTCGCATGAAAAAAAAAAAATTTAATAATAGACCATACTTTTTTTCAAAACGATTGCATGACTATATATAACATTACTCTTAAATTTTAAATTTTAAAATTTTCAACGTATTAATTAATAAATCACATATGAAAAAATACATTTAATATTTTATAATAATTTGGATAGGATAAGTGAGATTTAGGTTCGGAGCCGTTTGGTTACATAGATGAGATAATGTGAAATAAGAAATCTGTAAATAATATTGAAATAATTTATGAATAGTAAAAGAAAAATTATATTTTTAGTCGTGAAGTGTGCAAACATCGCACATTCTTTTTAAAAAAGTAAGTAAATACAAAATTCATATAAAAAAACTAGTTTTTTAATATTGGAACCTTTTTTTTTAAATGATTACGCGACATTTGTACATTCTATAACTGTATCTAGTATTACTTATAGTGAAATGGTTTGAATTAAGATTTTTATGAAATTTTAGGAAAATGAGAGAAAAAGTTGAATAAAATAATTATAAAGTTAAAATAGGGTTAGAATATAATTTTTTTATATAATTTTTGTTTTGAGATTTGAAAAGGTTGAATTATTTTTTATGTTTTATTTGGAAGTTTGGAAAATTTGAAATGATTATGTAATAATTAAATGAAAAAGTTGAAAATTTAAAAATATTTATATTTGAATGATATTTAAATGTTGAGATGAGATGAGATGAGATGAGATAAAATCACGATAGAGTTTGAAGGCCTTGTTCAATCGTACGTGTCTTGTGAACATTTGCTATCTTGATTTTGATGGATCATACGTAATTTCTCTAGTTTCTCCTTATACTTAAAAGCGCCAATGAACAGTGACATCAACAGTAATGAACAGTAATTATAAACAGTAATAACACGGCAAAATCACAAAACTGCGAATCGCATCCTCTAAAAAATATACCGAAGTAAATCGAAGTAAAACCGCAAATCGCATCATCGAAGCAAAACCACAGATGCAAATCATAGCAAAACCATCACAAAAATACACGATAAAACCACAAAATCATCATAAAATCTTCACCAAACAGTACTAACACGGTAAAATCTTCAGCAAATCGCATCTCGTCCCTCTCTGCATCCTCGAAGCAAAACCATAGATGCAAAACCACAGCAAAACCATCACAAAAATACACGGTAAAACCACAAAATCATTATAAAATCTTCACAAAAATACCATAAATTAATAAAATCACCACAAAATCACAACAAAAATACCATAAAATAAAAAAAAATCACCACAAATTACGGTGGAGGTGGCCGAAGGGGAAGTGCGCGTCTGTGAGGGAAGGTGAGCATCCATGGTGGCTCGGCTGGGCGTGAGGACGGCTACGAGAGATGGTCGGTGGCGAAAGGAGGTCCCGGTGGTGGTGCGGTGGCCAGAGGAGGTGGATCTCCGCCGTGGGTGTGGAGAACCCGTGCAAGAGAGAGGTAGATTTCGTGGGAGCAAACGGCACGGAGATTGAGGCCGAGCTCGCTGGAGGGGGATGGCCGGTAGGAGAGGAGGCTACCGTGGAGGTGGTGGCGCCGGAGGATGGCGTATGGCGGCGCAGCAACATCAAACCCATTCGGGCTGCACACAACCGAGAGAGAGGAAGAGAGAGCGTGAGAGAGGGAGACCGGTGTGGGGGGACTCGCCAGAGTGAGGTGGTGCCGGTGGAAGAGGCGGTGAGGCTCACCGACGCACGGCGGCGTCGGGCTGGGCAGAGGAAGATTCGGCTGGGAGTCACGCGTACGGGGGGAGAGAGAGAGGGGGGGAAAGTGAGGAAATGGTGGAACAAAAAAAGAAAATTACAAAAGAATAGAAATTAAAACGTATTAATGGCCGGGAGTATTTCGTCCGCAAAAAAAAAAATATAGTGTGTGAAAATGATGAAGAGAACTGCTACATATATACACAAAAATAAATCTAAAAACGGATGTGCATGGTTTTATTGGATCTGTTATATTTACTTTATAATAAAAGTAATTTTACAATCTGGTCTACCTAATTAAATCACATCAACTTGTGAGTTTACTTTTATCTAATTCATTTGTGTCTAATTAATTAAGTATTTCCCTATTATATTATATGCAAAAGTTACTTTTTAACCTACATACAGCGACACATTAATAACCATTAAAATCCTAGCTATTGTTTTGGAGTCTTCAAAATGATTTAACAATAAAAGATTAAAATACTGATTTATATATAAATAAATATTAATTTAATTAAAAATATTGAAATAAATTAAATAAATGATAAAATTTTATTAAATATTTTTAAAAAATTAATCTCAATCCTTCATTTTAAATTCTTAGATTTGATCTAATAATAGAAATTTAAACATTAATTTAAACAAATTTAAAATTTAAATAATTAATATATAAATATTAAATATTAATCTTCCATTATTAAATAAATGATAAAATTTTACTAAATATTTATAAGAAATTAAAATCATATAAATAATTAGAGTTTTAACATAATTTAAATATGATAATATTCTTAATTAATTAAATTAGACAAACGTGCATGGGAATGAGAGAGTGAGAAAAGCAAAGTGGAGGAAAATGTTAGTTTTTAGGTTTTAAATTTCAACCTATCATCTTTAATATTCAGATTTAATCTAACGATAGAAATTTAAATATTGATTTAAACTAATATAAAACAAATAATTAAAATATAAATATTCTACCATAAACTTAAAATTAACTTTAATTTATAAAATATTAATTTTTTATTATTAAGTAAAAGATAAAGTTTTACTGAATATTTTTAAGAGAATAATATTATATCATACACTTAAAATCAACTTTAATTTATAAAATATTATTTTATCATCATTAAATAAATGATGAAGTTTTACTGAATATTTTTAATAGAAAAAAACTATCTAATTAATTTAAATTTTGAATATAATTTAAATTCTATAATAAATAATAAATATGAATAAATAATAATTTTAATTATTTTAATATTAGAAATTATTATTTATTTATTTTTTCAATTAAGCAGACATGGCAAACGTTGCACCGCTAGTATTAATAATAGGAAAAATATTTGCATCAGCCTACTATTCATCACACACTTAACACACTTAGTGTATTGAGGTTTAAAAAAAAAAAAAAAAAATTTGAATGCATGGTGTGTGAAGTGTGTAGGTTGATGCATAGAATTACTCTTAGGTTGTGTTTGGATGTTGAAGTGAGTTGAGTTGAGTTGAATTGAGATGATAAAATATTATTAGAATATTATTTTTTAATATTATTATTATTTTAAGATTTGAAAAAGTTAAATTGTTTATTATATTTTGTGTTGGAATTTGAAAAAGTTGTAATGATGAGTTGAGATGAGTTGAGAGGAGTTCATCAACCAAACGAAGCCTTAATAATATATGCATATAATGTGTCTCGCAAACTTTCCTTATCGGGAACTTGCACGTACGTGTTCCCGTAAAAAATACGGTGCTATATTTAATTTTTGTTATAAACAAACTCATACGTACGTGTCACATAATACGATGAAAGGGACAACCCCTACCATATTTTTGACAATATGATAACAATTTATTTGCAAGTTGAGCTTAGGCTGCATTTAGATGTTGAGTTGAATTGAGTTGAGTTGAGTTCTATATGAATATTAGTGAGTTGAGATGATGAAGTGAGTTCTGTGAGACTCACTTAAGATGAATTTAGATATATTTATGAGAAATTAAAAATGATTGTAAGTTTTACATATAAAAATATATTGAGTTGAAAAATATTATGGATCTCAAGTATAAAAAAGTTTTGAGTTGAGATGAATTTAATGATATAAGAGTTGTGTATTTGAATGTTAGAAAATATCTAAATCTGAACTGAACTGAACTGATAATCTAACAACCAAACGAGCTAAAATTTTAAATTCTCTCTCTCTAATTTAAACCATTAAAGTATGAATGATATGTATTTCATATTAACTTAAAAAAAAAAAAAGTTTTTCACAAAATAAACAATTCGATAATTTGACATTAAAGAAAATCCAAATATTAATGATTTATTGAATTTGGTTACCAAACTCATCTCAACTCATCATTACAACTTTTTCAAATCCCAATACAAAATATAATAAACAATTCAACTTTTTCAATTCTCAAAATAATAATAATATTAAAAAATAATATTCTAACAATATTTTATCATCTCAACTCAACTCAACTCAATTCAACTCACTTCAACATCCAAACACAACCTAAATTCTGATCTCCATCCTCGTCCATTCCCCATAAGATCGTATGGACCCATAAAATCCCAATCTATCGTTCTATAATATTGGGGCACTACACAATAATATTTCCATATCCCTCTTTGTGTGATTAATCAAGCTGGATCCTTACCTCGTCTTAATTTGTGATATACAATATGAGCTACGGGGTCAATACTTTTTAAGGCCACAATGGTCGTGAATATTTTGCTTTTACATGCACTTGTCTTTATCGTGAATATTCATCATGGGTGTCTTCACGCTTTGATCTTACATTTTCCTCAGCTATATATGTATTTCTCTTCTTGCGATCATAGATATGTGTTCTGAAGTGTTTAAGATTGGATTACGTTATTGGCTTGATGAAAATAACAAATCGCTTTTAGAGCTTCGGTTTACACTTACGGAAACCGTCCCATTTATTTTCAACCTATTAAAGCGACTTCGTCAATTTATAAAATTATATACACGCTGATGTTGGTGGCTCGTGATGAGAGTTGGAGCGATGAACGAAAGAGTGATTTTAGGTATAAATTAATTGGGCAGGTCTTGCATACGCTTTTTTTTTTTTTAAATGTAGATATTAATAAAATATATGTTTTTTATATTTTATCATTGTGGGGTATATTCTTTTATAAACAGTTCGTCTATGTACAGTCACTGTGCGTAACCGAGAAGCAATCTGCTTGCCATGTCAGCCTATATATTAGAAAAAAATGATGAAAATTGAAGAAATAGAAAACACGACGATGAAGAAAGACAGAACTCTTTGTCTTCGTGGATAGAAGAACTGAAGCTTCATCAGACATTATACGATCTTTGTTTTTCTTTTCTCAGTCAAATACTAATCTCAACTGCAAGTTGCGCTGTCCTCCTCTCCTTCGATGGCTCTTCATGCCACTACCCTCTAGTACTATTTTCTTCCCCTAAACCTTTCTTAGTTCTCTTTAAAAATACATCTCGTCTTCTCTTTCATCTCTTCCTAGCCTCTCTCTCACCCGAATCCACCACTCCTAATTCCCAGACCCATTTAATCTATTTGCATATGAGCTCATCACCAATTCCTAAAAGGTCAATATTTTTCTTTTCCAGATTTTTTTGTTTTCTTTAATGAAAAAGAAAGTGATTTTTGGAGAGAGGGTGAATTTGCTTCGGATCCAGTGATTCGTGGATTGCGTGAAATCCTGAACTTCGTTGTCGAAAAACTCGCTTCGAAAATGATGTGAAAGCTTAGGAATGGTTCCCGTCTTGAATGCTCTATGAATTTGTAATATGAGAATGTTTTCTTGGTGGGAAAAAGTTAAAAGTTATAATTTTTAGAATAAAGTAAGGAAAAAAAATACTAATCTCAACTGGATCTTCGTGGGTATTTGACTGAGTTGTCTTCATCGTCGTACTAGGTTGAGTTTTTCTTCGCCGTTGTACCAGGCTGAGCTTCCACTGTCTTCCAAAGAACATAGTTGTGCATAATGGGTTTGGTTGGATAAAACAAAATTTTACTTCAGATTGAGGCTAAGATATGAAAGAACCTTGACTTTTAGAAACTTAGAAAGCCTACACTCAACCAATCTTTGAACCAAATACTCACTTTATTGACTCTAATTTTCCAGGGAAACTAAGACACTATAACAGGAAGCAAATGTACAATGAACTTTCTTATAATTGGACCAGAAAAATCTAGCATATTATTCTTGGGTGATTGTTCGGGTCTCTCCTCTTTTATCAAGCTCTAATTTAATCTTATGGTCTAGAGGGGGAACACGAAGGGTAGTCTGTGTGGAGGAGGGAGGAGAAAGAGATGGGGGAAGACGAAGGGAGAAAGAGATGGGGGAGAGGCAGTCTTCGTGTGTTGTCTTAAACGAAACGATTCGTTTAATTAGGGGAAACGATGCATTTCATTTTTCACGTGGGCACTGACTCTCCCGCATTTTCCCTAACCCAATGTATTAAGCATTTTTCTTTTATAAAAGGTCTACATAAAGATTATATATTTAGAATTTGTACAGATAATTACTCATAAATAAACAAGACAATTTCAAAAGTATGGGTTGTGATGCCATTGAGATTGAGATGGATTCAAAGTTGATTATTCACTGGATTGGTAATGGAATGTGTGGTTTGTGGTATATAGAAGATTACTGGAAGAGAATCATGAGCATCCTTGCTCAGATGCGTTTCACTAGTAGACACATATATCAGGAGTGCAATGCAGTGGCTGATGTTTTTGTAAAATCTAGAGCTAAGGGAAGTAATTCTACTTATTCTTCTGTTTCGGAACTTTCTCTATTGGTAAGAGGTTTCTTAAGACTTGATAAGGGTGGTCTACCATATTTGAGACATAAGTAAGAGCAGATTTTGTACTACGGTTTTTTTTGTTGGTTTTTAGAATTCTTTAGGTTTGTGTATTGGGTTTGGTTGTAATTCTCACGTATTTTATTGTTACTACGGTTTTCTTCCGCTACAAGTGAGGGTTTTTAAATAAAATTAGAAGGAGATCACTCTTGAACATGTGATCTTCATCTCTTTATATAAAAAAAATGTTTGGGTCAACTCTATTCATATAAGCGCTCATATAGGTTTAAGATAATTTAGTATTTATCCTTTTATTATATTTATATTTATAATGAGAATATCTTAAAAAATTTAAAAGATAAGAAGAAATTATGTTCCATTACATATTCCTTTGAATCGTTTTGAACATAATCGTTAGTATATACGCCGCCTCCCGCCGATATATATATATCATATCCGATATTGCAAATGTGGAGCAATAAAATGTTAAGTCCAATATTGGGCCCAACCATTAGGCCACATTATAAGACAAAACAAAAGGATAGAAACGGGGAACAAGGGGTGACATGGAGCAAGCAGGTGGTAGGGGCTTCAGAGTAAGTTAGAGGGAAAGTAGGAATGAAAAAGGAGCTGACACACACAAAGGGGTCTGGTCCCATCACTGTCGATTGGCACACGTAACAAGGAGATAGATAAAAGGCATTCAACCAGATGACCAGTAGACGACTTTGACTTCTTCTTCTTCCTCTTCTTCTTTAACCTTGGAAAGGAGAGCTTTAGGGGGATCTTCTTCTCCAACAAGTGAATCTCCAACTTTCTTTGTATAGTGATATGCGAGGGACCATGAGTGACTATAAACAAATACATTATAGTGAAAACTCTCATTCCCAAACTCCTGTGGATGTAGACCTAGTGTCGAACCACGTAAATCCTTGTGTCCCTCCTTTTTTATTTTATCTACACTTATTTACCATAGATGTACACACTGTCACCATACAATCGCACTGAAACTCTATCGGGGGCTCCAAACAACACTGACCAAGGCCCAGTCTACTTACTGGGCCGAGAATGACTATTTCTCTCATTCCAGCCTGTCATGTGATTTTTACAGTATCAACAGTCAATAACTCAAAATTTATTTATAAAAACAAAGCAACTATTGAAAAAATTAGAACTCGCTTAGATAATAAATGAACTGTTTGGAGTATAAAATGAAACTCCGTAGTAAGATCGAACTCAACTAATATTCAAATAAAAATTAAATGAATAAGACTTATCGTCACTATTCGCTCAAACTCAACTTATTTACATAATAATTATCAGTTCTTCTACGTACAGTAGAGAGATGTAATCGCAGGAGAGTCGGTGCCACGTCAACATGACATATAAAAAAAAAAGACGAAAATAGATCTAGCTCTGGAAATAGAAACGCGAAAGAAAAAGAAAAAAGAGACGAAAATAGTGCACGAGCTCTTCAAATAGGTGATCTTCGTGGGTGAGAGTCTTCATCTTCAAGAGAGCATTTTGGTCTTCATGGGTCTCGTCTGCATGGGTTCTGGTCTTCGTCTTTGTGTGGGTCTGGTTTTCGTCTTCGTGGGTAGATGAGCTGCTAAAAGTAGGGCTTTGTGTTGAAGAGTACTTTCAAGATTGAATGTATTTTGTGTTGAATTTTCAGGAAGAATTTGTGTTAAATTTTAAACATTTAGGATCGAATGTATTTGATGTAGTTCCTATTGGATTTGTGTATTGGCACTAGTAGGCATGAGTTGTGTTTGTGCATGCAATTTCTTAAACTTTTGGACCCCTGGATGCAACTTTTGCGCATGGAAATTATTGATGGATTTGTGTATGCAGTTTCTGGGCAATGGGCATGTTGTTTTTGATTGTTGCATTATTCAGGATGGTATGGAAGGGAGAGGAGAGTTGTTTGTTGTGGAGACGAAGGGAGGTCTTCATGGTAGGGAGGGGGAGAACTCGAAGTAGGCTTGAAAACCGACTATGTCGGTTCGGTTTTGTGAGAAAACCAAGACTGACCAACCATGGTTTTTTTATGCTAAAAACAGACCGGTGATAAGGGCTGAAACCAGCCGGCTTCGGTCTGGCCGGTTTCCGATTGGTTTGAGCTTTTTGTCTTGGGCCCTTTTTTTGGGACTTTGTTCTTGCCAATTGGGTCAATTCAACATATGTTTTGGGTTTTTTTTTTTCTCAATTCATTATCCAAGTTCTTTTTGAGCTTTTTAAGAGTTGATTTAATTTTAAATTTTAATAGTAACATCATTTATAATTTTCTATTATTACTAAGCAACTAACTATATTAATTATTACTTACTACTTATTACATATTTAAAAAAATAAAAATAACTTCACTAGATGTTTAGTATTACTTAATACATATTAAAAAAAAATTGTCTTAAGCATAGCAAAATGCAACTAAAAAATATAACATAATTAAATGACAACAAATTGGGTGCCCAACTTCAACTTCAACTTCAACCTTCAATATTCAATAATTGCTACTTCAACTTCAAGCCTTCAACTTTTAATCTTTAATAGTTGTCACGTTTGATTGTGTGCCCAACTCTATATACAAACTTTAATAAATATTAATAATAAGAATAAAACATCAAATGTTAGTGAATTTGGATTATAAAAAATACTAAAATTAAATTACAATGAAATAAAGAAAATATTATGTGATTCTACTATGAAACTCTCCATATTATCCATAGCCTCTCGGATGCCTTAATCAATTTTGATTACAAATAAGTGCCTCAACGGTTTTCGGAGCCAATGAACTCCGAAAAGGATTAAGCACACGACCTCTCTTACTAAATGATGACTCGGACGCAACCGTGTAAACATGCATGACCAATAAGTCTCGTGCAATCATCGCGAATATAGGATAGTTAGCCTTATTAATTTTTCACCAAGTCAACAAGTCAAACGATGTGGAGAGTACCTCACAACCATCTGATAAATATCGATCCACTTCTGTTTTGGCAATATTAGATTCCATGGCGAAAGATGCTTTATACCACTCATGGAACCATTTGGTCTCATGCTTGTCATCACCATCATTCATGGTTCTAGATATCGGAGGGGGCTTAAGTTCTTGGATACTCATGGTGAAGCCGAATTCCGCATTATATTCCGTATATAAATCTTTCAATACATGTTTCACACTCGACATCAACTCCTCAGCACGAAACTCATCATGAACTTTCCTCAAGTGGAAAGTAAGAAACCCTAACTTGCTTTGTGGATCAAGCATAACTGCAATTAACATGAACAAGTTCAGCCTGTCTAATGACCCTCAATACTTATCATATTTTGTTCTCATATTATGGTCATACTTATCAAGCAGCTATCAGGACTCTCGCTCAACTCCATCAACTCATTTTAGAGATCACAAATCTCCAGAAAACTAGTGTTGGCTATCACATATAAAGATCCATAAAATCTATTAGTGGCATCATAAAACATTTCCAAAAACTTAACAAAAACCAACACTGTCTCTCACTCCCTAATTTTAGGAGGCTCCATGTGCCCAGACCTAGGGCCATCATCAAAGTAAGAGAGGTAATTATAATCCTCACTTTTCATCCGCCTGAAAATCTTCTCAAACTTCTCAACCGCCTCCAACGTCATATAAGTTGAGTTCCATCGTATCTGTACATCAAGATACAATATTTTCTTACAATCAGTTTTTTCTTTTTTTTGTACATATCTTAAACTTGTCTAATCTTGTGAGAGATGGACGCACATATCTACCTGCATTTCTAACCATTGTGATGGCGTCATTGCACTCCTTCAAACCCTCATTCACAATAGATTCAATATATGAGTACAACATCTCATGTGCATATACTTATCCCCCAACAAATTCTCATTCAAAAACTGTTTCAAATATAAAATTGCAGTACTATTTGAACTTGCATTATTAACAGTCACAATAAATATTCTATCAATGCCACAATCAAGCAAACATGACTTAACATATCTCTCAATAGTTTCCCCTTGATGATTAGGGATTAAACAAAAGTTAATGATTTTCTTCTGCAATTTTCAATCTTTATCAATGAAGTGTGCAGTTAGACAAATATAATTCAAATTCTGTATTGATGTCTACGTATCGGTCGTCAATGAAATCCTCATGTCACCATTTTTTAACATTTTTTTAAGTTTCCCATTTTCACATTCATACAATTTCATATAATCTCTTACAATTGTGACACGACATGACACTTTAAACCGAGATTTAAGAAATTAACACACTTTCCTAAATCCATGTCATTCAACAACTCTAAATGACAACTCATCAATAATTACCATCTCTGCAATTTTCAACCTCACAACTTTTTCACTATATTTATGGGTTACAAGACTCCTTAACATACCATCACTCTCTTCAACCCCCTCCTCAGGTGTTGTCTCATCTGTTAATATTTTTTTGTACCTATCCAAAGGCTCACGTTTATGAGAATTTTTAGGACATGAAGACAAATAGTTTTGCATTATTGAAGTCCCATTTTTCTTTGAGTAACAAGCGTACATCTTGTCACAATAATTACATTTAGCTTTCGGATCACCTATAAGACAACCCTCTACCTTCGTAAAATGGTCCCAAATAATCGACGGATCATTCCCTTTTCGTTCCTTAAGTAATGGACAAGTAGTACTAGTAGGGGCACTAGAGGATTTTGATGACTAGGTCTCGCTCAAATCATTTCCCAAGTGAATGGTTGGTATTGATGCATCAACATCAATCGGAGACGACGAAGAATCCATCTAATTATAAAACAAGACATAAATGTTACACGTTGTCACGTACATTATAAAACAAAACAGTGATTAGTATTACACATCAGCTAGTTTGCAGTATAGCAAACATCACAAGTCTAAGACTTTAATCTACGTTTAGTTCACTCATCATATTTCATGCTTTAAATTCAAAGACTGGTTATAAAATAAAATTCTCAATCATAGTTCACAAGTCTATCACACACACAACACAAACCACATTAATTTTATTGTAAGCATTGCTCATTTCGGCATAAACCAGTGAACCACAATATTTTTACTTTAAGCATTGCTCATCACACACGACACAAACCATAATATTTTTATTAAGCAAGGCAAAAACAAAGATCCGACATTTCCTCTTCCTCCCAAAATTTTTTTTAGAGAAATTAACAACTAACAAAGAAATAGAACACAACAAAGATGAAATACAAAGGAATTTATAAAACTTATAGTGGGGATGTGGGCCATGCGGGTCGTCGGCGACGAGAGAGGAGAGAGGGTCGTGGGGACTATGGGTCGTCGACGACGAGAGAGGAGAGTCTGAGAGTGAGTCAGTGAGAGCAGGTCACTAAGACTGAGAGGGAGAGGGAGAGGACTGAGGCATGCCGCGTCACTGGGTCCGAGGAGAGGGAGAGAGAGTCAGGGTGAAAATGGAGAAGAGTGAGAACAAAGGGTTAAGAACAAAACGACGTCGTTTTGTATAAGAAATATATAAAAAAAACTAAACATTAATCTGTCGGTCAGTTTTTCGGTTTAGACTGGGCCTAAATTGGAGATCGAATTGTACGACGTTGGTTTTTTGTTAATTTGCTACCACCGGCCGACCGGTTCTCTACCAGTTTCGGCCAGTTCCTGAATTCGACGGTCGGTCTACGTCGGCGACGATCGGTATGATCAGTTTATGTACAGTCCTAACTCGAAGGGAGGGAAAGGTGGAGACGAAGGAAGGTCTTCGTGGGTATTGGTCTTGATATTACGCGCATCATTTTACAGAAGACACAAAACGATGCACTTCATTTTCCACATCAACCGCGACTCCCTCGCATTTACGCAGCCCGATTGCATTTATCATTTTTCAATAATTATATCCATGCATGGTTTTTTTTTTATGGTAATCCTCATTTTTCAATAATATTTAAAAAAAAAATTAAAAAATTAAAAAAAAAAAGTGGAATATAGAGTGTGGTGGAAGTTGTGTAGCAAAACCCTTTTTCAAAACACGGCAATCATTACAAAATAAAGAATATAACATTAATCACTGCCGCCTTAAAACCCGGACAAAAACACACTCAAAACTGTAGCCAAACAACCATTGTCGACCTCAACGACGCCGCATAAGATATTCCCTTTTACATTCACCAAATACAAGCAAACTTGACAAACTCGATTCCTTCCAATATCTCTGATTTCCCCCCCTTTAAAAATCATCGAGGCGCTCAAGAATCCAAGATCTCATCGCAGTCCCTTACCAGATACCAAATTCAACAGGTTTAATTTCTTTTTCCTTGGCTTGTTCACTTAGAATTTGCGATTGACAAGTTATGACCTCCTTGTCTTTGATTAGGAAGTTAATAGAGCATATAGATATTTTAAGTGAGTTAGGGTTTGTATTAGTGCTATTTTATGATTTTTTTGTTATTTTTATTTTGGTTTAAGTCCTGTGCTTGATTGCTCAGAATATGGTGGAGGAAAAGAGAAGGAAATCGAATTTATCTTATGCTTGTTTTATGACGTTCTGTAGTTCAATGAAATGAAATAATTCGAATTCTATGAGTAATGATGCTTAAATGGGTGGGTACTACATAAAGTTGTGCGTGCGCGCCGTATAGTTATTTAGGTTTCCAACTATCAGAGTTCCAGAGTGGGTTGACATGTTTGTCTGTGTGAAATCTGATATGCATGCGATAGTCGGTGTCGGATGATGTAAAACTTCAACTTTGCGATTTATTTTAATAGTGATCACAATTTATTGAACTCTTTGGGGAGCCCATATATGACCGTATATTTAAAGACTTGTTTTCGTTTAAGCTTCACGGATTTTTTTTGGTTGCAAAACATTTTAATAGCATTATTATATCTGAAGTTGATGGTTTCACATTTTGGTGGTTTTTAGGGTACGTTGATATGGCAGGGCGAAACCGTGGTCCCCGTGAAGCCTTTAATGATAGGCATGGTTATCCTGAAGGGCCTTTCATGCGGGGCCCTCCTATGCCTAGGCATCCTCCTCATCCTCATCCTCATCCTGCTTTGCTGGAGGAAGAGCTTGAAATGCAGCATGCTGAGATTCGGAGGCTCTTAGGCGACAATAGGAGGCTAGTCGAAGACCGTATGGCTCTGCATCGAGAGGTTGGTGCTGCCAAGGAGGAGCTTCATCGCATGAACCTCATTATTTCCGACATTCGTGCAGAACAAGAAATGCGCTGTAGGGAGCTTAGGGAGAAAGGCATGAAACTGGAGGCTGATCTCCGAGCAACTGAGCCTTTGAAAAATGAGACTGCACAACTTCGCACAGAAGTCCAGAAGCTGAATAACCTTAGGCAGGACCTTGCAGCGCAAGTTCAGAGCCTCACAAAGGATATTTCAAGATTGAAGGCTGATAATCAACAGATTCCTCTTTTAAGGGCAGAGATTGATGGCATGCACCAGGAGCTTATGCATGCTAGGTCAGTACTGAGATTCCATATGTAGCTTTCTTCTCCTAGCTTAAGCCTTTTGTAGCATGAAAACTTTTAGATTGACGTTTGTGTACTAATTGGAGGCTTTATTTTGTAGAGCTGCGCTTGATTATGAGAAGAAAGCAAACATTGAGTTGATGGAACAGAGACAGACAATGGAGAAGAACTTGGTTTCCATGGCCCGTGAAGTTGAGAAGCTACGTGCAGAATTTGCAAATGCTGACAGGCCGTGGGGTGCTGGTATCAACTTCCCATTTCACCCTTTTCTAAAAAGCTTGATTTTGAATATTATCGTGATAGTGTATTACATATTCTGACTTATTTATAGGCATCCATATCATTGTAGATGCATTTTGCACCTATAGTTATAAGCTGACTGTTGTGTCTCTAGAGTTCCTTTGATTTTACATGTTAACATTATGGAGAGTATCAGTTATCAATTTTTATATTGTTGTGGGAGTCAGAAAGTTACTTGGCATTGTTGGAGTTGACAAGAAAAACATAGGTACGAAAGAAAAAAAAGTCCGGTGTATTGGGGTTGGCTACGTCTTTACAAATCTCTCTATTTTTTCCACTCTATCTGTGATAATGTATTCGCTTGTGTTTTAATCGTCTTAGCCCTTTGGCGTCTTCCTTGTTTTTTCATATTTCTTGTTACACTCCGACAAACCATCTTGGTGTGGTGTTAATTGAAATACATACATATGTTCCAATTGGAGTTTCATTCTCATCCAGCAACCTAAGCACTATGCATGCATGAATGTATGAATCCATTCTACATTTATTTTGAAGGGACTTTGGTCTCTTATTGTTGACCTTGGACAATCTGTATAAAGTAACATGAGGAGAAAGGGATACACTTGTGTCCTATAAACTTCCATTTACAATCACATTTATTGCCAAGAAAAAAGAGGTATGGGAATATTGAAGTTTCTTTGATGAGGAAAACAATTGGGAGAGGCAGGGCTTACACGTTACCGCTTGCAGTGGATAGGTTCTACCGGAGGAAAATTATTCGCCCGTTTCCTATCATGGATAGCAGGCCTACTCTTATTCTCATAGCTTGGGGTTCTCTTCATATATTCTGGGTTGTGTTACACAATCTCTATGACTTCCCAAGTTTCAGGATAATTTTCTTCTTCTACTTCCTGCTATTAGCCTTCCTGACTAGATGGAAATTCTCGTCCTGTCTCTGGAACTTGAGATTCCATTTAAAATGGACCTATCAGTGGTTGGCACATCCCCTGTCTCCCCCATGCACAGAGAAAGATATTATGACCAGTTTCATGTTTGTTTACTCATGCTAACTTTTGGTTCTTTAGCAGCTCAAGAGTGTCTCACTACTAATTGGGAGTAACGGTTGGGGCAATTGTTGTTTAAAATCTTTTACCTTCTGAGACCAACGGCTCTTTTAATTGTTTCTTTGCTTGTTTAGTATTTATAAACATTATAACAGCTTTCATACATTATAAAAAAATTTCAAGGAATGGGCAGTGCTTTGAAGATAGAGAACGCTCGATGGGAGAACTTAGAGAGTTTTTCTTTAGTACTTTGTGTATTTGGGCTAAGGCTCTTGTATTGAATGGAGATAATCTTCATGATTTGCTTTTAGCCTTTTCTAGTTCCTAGCTTGTATTTAGGTATTTTCTCTTGTATACTTTTTGTGTACTTGGACTATGTTTATTTACTTGTTAACAAAATTCTCTCATTGCTTATCAATTAAAAAAAAAAAACTTTTTATTCGTAAATATTAAGAATTTTATTAAAAGGCAAAAAGGTGCAATCCAAGTGCAACAAATGTGTACAAGAAAGTCATTTATAACAAATTAGAAGAGCAAGCATATTATCTCTTTGCATATTTGGAGTTTCATTGTTGTGTTACACCTTGCTTCTACTATTTTTAATGATTTATGGTCTCTGCAGGTGGAGCATATGGGATGAAATTCAGCAGCTCAGAAAGCGCCTTCCCTGCTTCTTATGGAGATGGATATGGTGTTCATCTGGTAAGCATCCTTATATGATGGAAATTTCTTTACTGGCATTTTGGGATCATTTTTTGCCATGTTAGAGTCCTAGATTTCTATCTTTGGTTTTATTATGCCATCTATTTTTTTTTTCTTAGGGTGCTGCTGACAAAGGTCCTCGGTATGGTCCGGGTCCAGCTTCATTGGGAGGAGCCGAGAAGCCTCGCATGACTCGTCGTTAAGATCTGGGTGATGACTGTTTGAATGGAGCAATGGCTTTCCTGTTCCTTTTGATGTCCGTTATTTCAATATAAATGGGCATGAAGTGTTAGTTTCCATCTACATCTGCATGCCATATCAATAGTAATTTATCTGGATACATTGTGTAGCCATCCTAAATTAGCGTCTAAACGATTTTAGTTTTTCTTTGGAGCATAGTATGTTGGAATATCTGGCTCTATCATTCGCTAAAATTTTGTTATATTACCATTATTACTTCTGTGCTTTATTCTCTTTTTTCTGGGCACTTCATCTTGATTACACTTGTCTTTCTTGTTGGCTACAAGCTGACTATTCTGGAATAGTGTGTTAGTGTATCATCCACATAAGTTTTGAAAACTCAGCTTTATTTGATGATATGAATCCCATCCTTTGCTGAGTTGTGGTTCTTCTGGAGGCTGAAGTGTGTATATATATATATTCTATGGAATCGACAAGGAAAATTCATCCTGCCTTACTGAGATGATGTGGTCTACTTCCACAGATAGGCTTTGTTTTCAAGTTAAATATGAATTATGGTGTCGTCATGCATTATGGATGTAATGCACTTGAAGTGTTATCAACTTATAATTTGGTATTTGGTCTTTTTTTCCCATTTGGAAGTTTGATATTGAGGGTGTTAAAATTCTTTCCGGAAATTGGTTGTAGAGTGCCATTATATTGTTATGGGTGGAACTTTTTGCCAAAGAGGATCAAGAGTTATTCGTGTTTAGATTGTAGATCTAGGGTGAAAATTTCATCACGGAATATGATAAGCTAATCTTATCACTGTGGGATCAGATGATTTGAAACACATTTTGCACTGGGAGTGCTGATGTATTGTGGCTACGCATTAATAACTGCCTTTTCAAGAATGCATTTCAAGAATGTGTTGCAGGGACTACACAATATGAAATCTAAATCAAGAACAGAAATATTTGAGGTTGAAATGTGTATTGTTCAGCATGGTGTTTATAACTAAATTTTTAACAAGCCACGGACATTCTTTTAGGTGGGTTGCTAGGATAATATCTTGTTTTGGAGATTTTCAGGCTTTTGTAGTTCTGTTATTGGTAGACTTGGTGACCAGGTGTCATTTCTCATAGGTTTTGTGAAGTCATGTTCCTTGGGTGAAATTTGTGGCTTTGTTGGAGTATCATAAGTACGTTGTTGCAGCGGATCTTGTGGTTCTGCATATAGGTTCACCAAGCATCTATTATTTGTTTAGATTACAGGATTGATGAAAAGTAATTATGCCTTGCAACGAAGTTCTGAGCTATGGCCATATTTTTAAGTTGACATAGACATTGGGTTCAGGACATTGGCTTATCTGAAGGGGAAATATTCGTGGGAATTCATTGATGTAACGCTGAATTCCTGTTTTTCACCTTTTTTTTTATTAGTCCTAAATGGACTGTTGTTCTTTTCCTCTTCTAGTATGTTGGGTGTATTCTCTTAAATACTTCCTGTGTACATGAGTTGCACCCCCTCTGGGCTATTAATAAGATCGATTGATTTATGAAAAAAAAATTTATTTGTATAGCGCTGTGCTGTCTCCATAATTGAGTGTATTGAAGTGTGGTTCACTTTTTATGGACATATCAACAAGAAAGCACTAGCCATGGAAAGCATTCATTGGAAGAAGGCGGAGCTTTTAAGTATGCAGAAGGGGCTTGAGGCTTGATGAATTTTTGTGACACAAGCGATGTTGGAGTCTGAGAACAACAGCTGCCACTGAGCAATCCTTCCTGATGCTGCTGGCTTCTCGAAAAGATACTTAAAATGGGTCCATATTGGAAAAAAGCCAGACTTTGTAGGCTAGCATGCCGTGTCTAACTCTCCAAGTGCCCAGACAAGAACAATAAATGCCTGAATTTTAAAGCTTACTTCTCTTATTATGCCGTATAATCAGGTTGGGTGTTATCATAAATTGAGAGAGCATCAGAGGGTTGTTCTCTCTGCAGTTTTAAGTTCTATTATTTGATTAAAGTTGTTTTGGATGAGAAGATATTGATCTACATGTCTCTTACCCCTTCTCTGCTCCCGACAGTATAGATAGTGGAGTTAGGTTTTAGATGGTTCCAAATGAGTGAAGCTTAACACTTATGATACCTGGTAAATTTTAGTTTGAAAGTGGGGAATGGGGATTGTTGCTCTAATGAAGAGGAAATGGAGACTGCATGCTCCTCACTTGGGCTAGTTTATTGGAAGTGGATTATAAAGTTTGTTTCTTTCATCTCAAAGAAGGATCAGTTGGATCTGGATGATAGTGGAAGTAGGAGGCATGATGGAGATAAGAATGTGTCATACCCACAGGCAAGAAGTTCCATTTTTTTGGACAGCCTTCTCACAGGTGTTGTTCTAGCACGGTTTATTCCCTAAGCAAACATGTGTGGAAATTGAAGAGTTATGCAGGTGAGCTATTCTCATGATGTTCTCTTTCTTTACTTGGGTTGCTACCCTGTAAACTCTTTGAACACCAAAAAAAGAATCTGCCACTTCTGTTAGGAAGAAGTTGCTCCAACCATTGAAATTACCTGGAATATCTGAAGAAGCTTTTATATGAAATAATATTCAAGAGATGTGGCTGTTGAGACTTGAAGCACTGTCAGCTGGTTTGGAAGTGGTGCACCTCAACCGTTAAGCCAAGTGAAGGCTTACGGAATATCTGAAGAAGTTATGGTGGCAATGCAATGTGACGAGAGGTCGTGCTGATTTGATCTTCATAGGCAAGTATTTCGCCCCCTTTTAATAGTTGCATGGGTCTGGAATTTCTTATTCGTTGTTAGACTGTGTACTGATATTAAATACTGGCTGTGGATCCCCTTGATGTCCTAAGATTAAGGTTTGTATGTTGCTTTAATATAGAACTATACTTTCAAAGTAGGCTCTCATTTTTTTCATTGTTGTGGTCTATGTTTAGCATAACATCTTAGCCTTTATTACTATTATATGCCCATTTACACTTCACACATAGTAGGATCAACCTTCTAATGAGATTTACCAACCCATTTCATTGGATTATATGGCTTGCTCCTGAGTTTACTATTTTGGGCCGATATGGTAGATATGGTAATTAGCTTCATTAGGGACCCGTGAAGACACCTGCATGGTTAGCTGCTGTTGAACTGTGCTACAGAACTTATATGAGTGTATCAGTTTTTGCTGAATTATTACTTAATGTAATGAGAAGCAGCAATGTAGGATAACAGCTTTGAAGTCAGTTCCTAAGAATTATTTGATATGTTCCTGGGTTGCATAATTTAATGGATTCTCAGATATGTGGATATATCAAATGGTCCTTTCTTTCAAAAGGGCTTGTTTTTCACCTGGGTTCTTTTTGGAAGTTGAAAAAATAGTTTCTGCTTGAACGAGAAATTTTCAGTATATTGAGTGACAAACGGAATCCATGGTCTTACCTGTGAAGCGCTTGTCCAGATGAGTATGCCCAATTTGTAGATTATGAGGTTTAGATGGAGCACGTGGATCATTTTGATGGTTTATATAACGGCCTTATGATTCACAGTGGTTAGGTCCTATAATTGGAGAGAGATGTTTCTGTTGGAGTTTACTGAAATAGGTGGATATCTGTTGGATTTTTGTACTAGTGGTGGCTAGCAAAACCACTTTGCAAATTTCTGTAGCATATAACAACTTCAAGTTGATCTTATATTCGGTCGGGGAGATGAATGGCTACTGTAGAGCAGAAAACCTTCTCTGCAAGTTCTTTTCTGGTGGCTCTGTATTGTTTGATTTTTAATCTGATGTATGAGCCTAGTACAATCATGAATAAAATTATAAAGAGGAAATTAAGATTGATAGCTTTATGTGGTACAGTTCACATTCTGCACTCGAACCGTAAATATTGGTAAGAGAAAGTGCCTTTTGAATGTATGTGCCCACTTTTTAACTTGGATCCATTAGGTAGATGAACTATTCTCATCTAGCTTGTTATTATTTGATTGTTTGGTGTCAGACGGTGACTTGGCTTTGTTGCTTCATGGTTATTTTTTTTCGTAGTGTAATCCGTGTAATATGGGCTTGAAGAGAGGAATGCTTTGATATAAAGGATAAATTAAGTGGGAAATGGTTTCATATGGTCACTATGCGTTTGCTTCACCATGAAGATCAAAATAATTTTGGTCAGATATTCCAGGATTAGCATTGGGTTAGAAAAAGTTGGATTCTGGCCTTTGGGAATTATTGATGGGTCCCTGGGGCTCTTTGCATAGGTATTATTGTCTGCTGCTGATATGACTTAAGATAATTAAATATAAGCTGTAAATGTTATTGTGGGTATGGAAGGATAGGGTGTTGTGTGCATGAATGGTGCCGCCAAGTTGGCTGCTCATTTTTTGCTTTATACTTCTAAACCACTTAATACATTATCAAGAAATATGGTCATTTGATTAATACCAACATTGCATACATACTGTTGTACCTTTTTATTGATGCATTTATATATGTTGATATTGTAAATTAGCGGGTTTTAACTGATTTACTCATATTGTGTGCTGCAGATAGAAGTGACTTCTGCAGAAGGCAGAGGAAGAGAAAGGATGATTCAGATAAACATCTACAATGCTGTCTAAATGGTTTTTGAGTGCATGGTTAGCGTTGTGGTTGGAGGGTTAAAAGCACCTTTCATGTCTACTTGCCCCTTGTTGCGGGTGTTCTGCAAGGCGCTGGAAGCACTTTTTGCAAGAAGAGGGTTTTTTCTAACCACGTTACCGTTGCAGCAGCAGTTTACTGTTTCTGGAATTTTGCTTTCATGGAGGTTTTAATGACGTCTCTTATAACCCCAATACACCTGCTTCCTTCCTTTAATGCCCCTCGTCTACTACTATCTCATTTTTTTCCACCACCCTAGCCAGTATTCATCTGCCATGTGCATGATCGCCAATCCCCCGGTTCATTGCAGGATTTCAATGCCTTTGAGTGAAAACTCCTCGGCAAGAGCATGTCAAATATTTGTGGAAGGTATTTGATTTCTGATGCCAATGTGATGCTGGAGTTGGTTGTAGACATGGGTTTTTCTTACGGTTCTGAAGTTGTGTATTGCAATTTTGCAAGAGCTGGCTGGATAATGGATAACTATTGTGCCCGGTCATGCCAGGATCGCAAGAACTTAAGTTAGGTCACAAGGACATCTTTAGCACTACTGCTTCTGTTGGGCTTAGTTTTTATTTTAAATCTTCGGCCGGGCGGAGGTATTGGGAAGGTTTAGTTGATGGGCTTGATTGGAAGGAAAGAGATAGGCTTCAGTGGTTACCCGTGAGGGAAAAATAATTCATTAATTTTTCATGATCTATTTCAATTGATTTGAATTGGAGCACTCCTTAAAATGAATACGTCATACAGAGTTAGGAATAAATAAAAGAATACATGTACATACACGATCCATTTCAATTTATTTGATTTTTCATGAATCCAGGTCGAAACATGGCAATGTGTCGAGTCCAATAACAAGCAAAATTTTTTGAATTCGTTAGATCTTTCATTGTAAGCGGTGTAGAAAGTGAAGGTATGGAAGTTGCCCCAAATCACTTTTATATTTTTGGCAAATGATGATGATGATAATATATATATATATATATATGTATGGAATTTTTTTACATGAATTCCCATTTTCGTTGACTCTAATTAACATGAAAAAAATGGCCCTTGATGTGAAAATTTATTTTCTTAAATTAGTTTAATTATATGTAAAATATTTACTATATTTTATATTAGAAATTTAAAAAATAGTCGCACTTTCAGGTAGTGGGACCTCTAACCAAGCACACGTTTTTCTTTTTAAAAAGAAAAATCATTTTTCAATCTTATAAATGGATGATAATTAAAAGATTTACAAATATAATTTTTCTTCGAGAAATTATGTTAATTAGAAAATTACTTCAAATAAGATTAGATATGACTAAAAATAATAAATTCTACCACAAGAGTAGCGTTGACCGGGTAAAATAATTAGCTTAAAAAACAAATTATTGGGAATTTATACACCTTTTATCTCTTCTATCACTTGGGAAAGTGTGTCAATATACGTTAGCTCAGGTTGGGTTAGGAAGAGTGTATGATTCTACGTGGAAACACATTTTTGATGGCTGGTTGACTAGGGCGTCGAGAAATTCTCAAATAGGGCAAATTCTAGGCATATTGCCCTCTATTATTACCTAGCATTTGTGGCTTAGGCGTTGCCGTGCTCGGATGGAAGGGATCCTTCAGTCGTCGGGTCGGTTTGGCTACAAGTTAAGTTTTGGATGACGAGAATTGGGAAAAAAATTAAAGGCTACGAAATTGTTTATTCCCCTGGATGAAGCTCTTATGAGAGAGCTTAATATTCCTGTCCAGCTGCCAAAAAGGCCTTTTTCTCACTTAGTTTGTTGGCAGCGTCCACAATCTGGTAGATTGAAGCTCAATGTTGATGGGTCCTCGAAAGGGAACCCTGGCTTGGCAAGAGCTAGAGGTGTGTTGCGAGATTCAGATGGTAAATTAATTATGGCTTTCTTGGCTGCTATTGGCACATGCACTAATAACTATGCTGAATGATGGGTTTGTTACATGGTCATCGAATTGTTAAAAATATGGGTATTGTGCATCTTGATGTGGAGTTAGATTCTTTGTTGGTGGTCAAGAGGGTAAAGGAACAAAGATGTAAAAACTGGTATCTAGAGGACTACTGGGATGAAGTCATGGATATTATCAAGGGGTCTCGATCTGAGTATTTCATATTTTTAGAGAGGGAAATGCTTCGATAGATTTCCTAAGAAGGATGGGAGCGGAAGGGAGCAACGGCCTATGATGGTCTTGTATGGATATTCCATCTTGTCTTAGGGGCTGATCTTTGTGTATAGAAAGACTAGGTCTTCCCATTATTCGATGCGCTTAGGTATAATTTATTCCGTTAATGGGTCTGTTTTTGTTTGCCTTACATGTTTTAATGTTTACCTGATTTTCTTGGTTGACTTATTCTGATTTTTGGGTATATGGTATAGTGTTTTGTTTGTTTATGGTTTTTTTTTTTTATTCTTGGTTTAGGTCTTTTTGAATATTTGTAACCATCAGGTATTTGACTTGTTTTTGGTTTGGAGTCTAGGTTTTTTTGAGGCTTGGGTTTTGGTATTTTTTGAATATTCGTAACTTTCATGTTTCTGATTGTAATTATTATTTTTCTCTACTATAAATAATGGTTATTAATAAAATTGTCCTCTTCTTAAAAAAACAAAAAAAGAAAAAAAAGTACTGGAACGGTACCAAGGCAGTGATGCGATGAATCTTGCTGTCATCGTCGCGTGCTAAGAGATGATGAAGGAAGAAGATCAGTAGGCCCGTTCTCTGCAAGCGACGCAAGCTAATTGCCTTACTCCATCCATTTCCTTTTCCCAACTTCATGGATAATATCGCTTCTAATTCCTATGTAAGACAATTATCTGAGCGATCATCTCATTGCATGCACTACAAATGGTTTTAAAAGGCAAAGATAATGCTCACAAAAATAGAATTCTAGCTGCTAACTAGTACGTACTGAAGTATTCTGATCCTGACGAGTTAAGGTTTCTTTCTTTTTTCCTTTTTATTCTTTGTCCTGATCATTCCTATTATATTTCAGACTTGATATTTATTACAATGGAGGACATCATGTACAGATTATTGACCAAAAAACAAAATAAATAAATAAATGAATAAAGGAATGTTCAAACTCATCCTATAATATTTACATCATGTCATCAACGGTAAAGAATAGGCTTATAAGTCAAATCTTTTCTGTTAAGCAATAAAGTTTCTACGTACATTGACTATGTAGTAAAAACTGGTGGTAGCAACATCGATCTCCTTCCCTTCACTGGAGTTTTTGTGTCTGGAAAATGAACCCCATTAATGTCAGTTTCCAGATCCTCCACTGAACCAGCTTGTGTTACTTTCACAGGGTAAGTTACCAGGTGCACACCTTCCATGTCTAACACTTCTTCACCACTGTAAATGTTCCACATTTTATCTCCTATAGAGCGCATCTTCCCCACGCATTC
The DNA here is from genome assembly GCF_001411555.2 of Juglans regia. Classification (NCBI taxonomy): domain Eukaryota; kingdom Viridiplantae; phylum Streptophyta; class Magnoliopsida; order Fagales; family Juglandaceae; genus Juglans; species Juglans regia. The sequence goes on from NC_049907.1 coordinate 44,090,188, forward strand.
TAAACTTTGAGGCTCTCGGAACGATTCCTCAGCACGTCCAGTATGCTCGAACCACAGTGACATACGATATGCATGAATATCGCCACGATTCATTTTGTCCAATTCGCTTTGTTTTGATTGATGGCATCCTATTGCAATTTCAGTGTCGCGTTGCCCGTCCATGGAGCGCTGGTTTATATTTGCAGATCCTATCAAAATGTATAGGTCGTCCACTGAAACGTCATAAGTATAGCAAACATGGTGAGAAAGAGAAAGATGAAATTAGGGAGAAAACGAAAAAAACAAACCCAAACAAAGCCCCAAATTAAGCTTATGAACATGATTTGGCCATTCGGGGAAGACTCCTGCTCGAATAAGAAGAAAAGAAAGAAGGAAAGGAACCCCAAGTACTATAAATTAATGTATAAGATAATTATCATACCTATCATGAGCTTCGAGTGTACGTAAACCATGAATCTCCTATGCTTTTGAGCATTCCAATATTGTGTTGCCGGGTGAGGAGAATGTGGAGGATCAAACTCATCTCCTTCATCACCCACATCTTCCCTATTTGCAAGGCAGAAGAAATTCAAGTAGTCTCTCGGGTGCCCTGGCTCACCACTTTCTTGTATTGCTTCTCCTATCAACTTGTACATCATTGACATTGTTTCTCTAGTCCAATGCAGTATATCTTGAACTACATCACTCTCAGGCACTCCTTCTGGCCACATTGGTATTACTATATAAACTGCAAATCTCTCCTTTGCTTTGATTTTATTGACAACCTTGAGTGCAATCTCAATTGGGATCAAATTTCTGCAGCCACTATGTTTGTCTTTCTCCCACAAATGGCACCCTCCAATGAAATATTGGTTCTCAATATATATAAACCTCTCGGCACGCCTTATTGCTTCTACATAAGCTTCATGGATGCTTTGCTCTACCGTTAAGTTCTTTAACATTTGGGTAACTGACAAACGGTCAATTGATCGAAATACTTGAACTTTCCAATTCCTTTCAGATGAAATGCTTGAATTACTCTGACGATTGAGATTTGATAAAGCAATTGTGGGGACTAGTAAAGAAGGATCACATTGCTTAGACCATCGTTGCTCGAAATTGGTTAATACATCCCAAGCAGCTTCTCCGGTAATACAAGCATGAGCATCATGCCATGGCTCCCTTGGCCCCCCTTTGTTTAAGCAAGCTCCTGCAATACTTGTCTGATAAAAATCATCAGAATGCGATTCTGTGTTGAGCGTGTGAAACAAGGAGTGCTGTTCTGTATCGTAGCGACCATCACAGAGATCTAATCCCCCAACGAAACTCATAATTTCTCTATGGCCTGGATTAATCTTTGAGCGAGTGTCTACGGTTATGATCTTCTGATGGTGAGAGAACAGTGGGGCAGACTTGGGGTGTAATCTTGGGCACAATCTGCATACCACTTTGGTGTGTACGAAGTAGGCAAAGGCATCTTCATCGTGTGTTCTCATTAGTCCTACATTCCTGATAACTGGTAGCGATGTTTCATCATCCCAAATCATAATCCTTACTGCTACACCTTCGTCTGCTTTCTTCTTCAACAATTCACCAAGCTTTACTCCTTTTGCATGTGGAATATCTGTTTGAGAATCTCGGACCTGCTTAAAAGCATGTTAGGCTCCTTAAAGAAAATGAGTAAAAAGTAGCTAGATGGGAAATAATTATTACAATAATTACGTACCAGCACCATCTTAGGATTGAAAGACCAGCCTGCAATGTAAATCAAGTATTTTGCACCCTCAATGGCTTTATATACATCCTCCCATAATCTTCTTGGAGGCCCGCGAGGAAAGGAAGGAGGATGGAAAGTAGAGAGATGATGAGCGTCTTGATAAAGCGTGACATGACAGTTGGATCGTTGCGGAAACGTCGCATTCCTCAGCCCCTTAAATTCTCCTTGACCAAGTATCTTTCTCCAGCTTGGTTCGAATTCTGCCGGTTTAAACCATAACATGAATCGTAGTTTCAGTTCCGGATTCGTTTTTCCATTTTCCATGATGAGAGGAAAGAACCCGTTAATGAAGCTTGTTTCCTTTAGAATCTGATGGGCCTGGATGTTGATCTTTCCCAAGATGGAGCATGATGTTTTCATTGTAATGGTAATAGTTGAATCGTATGGATGAGCACAGAGAATCCGAAAGGTCTCGTTCCAAACACGGTCACGTTCATGGATGGTCTGCGCTACCTTCTTGTCGTCTATCTCTATGGTTACAAAGGTAGCCTTTCCACTTGGGAATATACACTGCAAAAAAAATGGTATAGATCGGCATGATTCTACGTATACGAACCTTTTATGGATCTCACTATATTTATTTCTAGTTTGTACTTACATTGAAAGGAGATAGAGGTGTGTAAGGTGTCGCATGGAAGATGGTAGCTTCGAGTGTTCCATGGAGGATTATTTGCTTGCTCTCCATTAATGCTAGGCGCTCTACGTTTTAAAACGATATATGTTGCTCTTGAGAGAGAGAGAGAGAGAGATGTAATTTGAAATTGTTTTGATCTAGCTACAAGGCGAGGCCAGGGATGTGTCATGTCACTGCTAACTTATATAAAGAGAGATAATTTCATGAATAGTACTGCAACAGAAGAATCGAAGCAACAAAAAACTTGGAATGCAAATGAATCATGCGTTGGCGGTTGGAAAAACTTGTGAAATTTTCCATGTCCATTCTTACAGACCATTTACTTCTTCAAAGTTTTTTCTTCAAGTTGAAGTTTCTTTAGCTCAAATCACACTTCTTCTTCCCAGCAACGATTTTAATATTTAACAACGCGGAGACGACCAAACAACACTTGCGCGCATGTATACCTATTCACACTTTGCCCATTAGTACTCTTTTTTTTGTAACGTACGTAGTTGTTCTTCGATCCGGATCATCATCATCATCATCAGTTCATCATATATATATATATATATAGCTGACTTCTTCACCGATCGATTAAATTAGCTGGGTCTGACTCGATCATGACATTATCAAATTATATATTTAATTAACAGGCGATTAAGAACAAGCACTACAGCGTGTTTAAGGAAACAGTCATGAAAACTTGAAGTTTGAATACATTATGATGATGATCTAGAGATATTCCTGATGTGTTATTAGTCAGCTACGTACGCCAACTTTTCGACTAATTTCCTGGGCCTCTTCAAAAATCATATTCCTTATCCTTAATTTTGTCCATGCATAGGTATGCTGTTTCTGCTAACGTGAGGGATTTAGTCTCACGTTGAGATGAACTTTGTCATGTCATTGTGATCATGAAAATCCAAATCAATATATATATATATATGTATGTAGCCGTGTTGATGCCGTCTACATATATATTCTCATTCATCCGGATCATATACACACACACACTATATACGTACGTATATACCATATCTATTGGGACCCATATGAAGTACGCTTACTTTCTTGTTGAACGTACATGCCTCCCAACAAGAAGATGATCATATGATCAGTACTTTAATTAATTACTAGATGGAAAAAAAAGAAAAAAAGTGTTGAACCTTCGTGGAAGGACTCGAATTATCTGGAAACTTTGGTACAATCATGTGTTTTAGCGGCAAATTAATATGTCGTCATCTTCAATTTTGTGGCTTTGTGATAGCTTGGAATCACACGCTTCGGAGGAAAAACTAATTTGTACTTTGGGAATGGGATCGATTGGGAGTTAATTGATACCGATCGAGTTAGAAGGAACAGTGAATGAATGATTCCACACCCATTTTGGATATTCTTTTTATTGGCATCAGGCGTTTGAAAACAAAATATTGACTAATCGTAAGAGTGCACGGACTTCTTCTAATGAGGAGTTTCTCATAGAGTACTTCGAATAACTTGGTACGGTAAGATTTATGTGAACGTTACCCATTTTGAATATAGAAATGATAGTTGTAGCAGTGAGTATTTAAGTGCCACCCAATCTTTTAAAAAAAAAAAAATAAATATGAAATTTACATAAAAAAAATTAATTTATTAATAGTAGATCTTATTTTTTTTTAAAGTAACTGTATAATACTTACACGTACACTTTACGATTATATGTAGCATTACTCTTTTAGAAAATACTAAAAAATAAATAGATATATTTTAAGAAAAAAAATATTGATCGGTACACTTTCTCTGCGTACTTATCATTTTCATTATATATATATATATTTAAAGGATTTTCCATTTTATATTGAAGTTTAAAGATGCATGCAATGGAAAGGAATTGAATTCGGAAAATCCAAGCATTCTTCTCTTTTAATCTTTTTTTTTTATTATTATTATTTTTCGAGGTGGGCTTTCCCTTTAGGCCCAACTAGAAACGAGTAAGGCTTAACAAAAGAGACTCAAAGACAGCATAGGGTCCATGAATAATGAAAGTAAAAAGTCCATATTTTGTCCTCATTTTATTTCTTTCATCTTTCCAAGTAATCTAAAAAAAGTAACAAGAGAATATAATCCTAGTGGGTCATGTAGGACCTACATATTTCTTTGATTAAGAACCTTTGTCTATTCAGAATCGACCACTATGTTTATCTTCATCTGAATATTTACCGACAGCTATTTTTTGTATTTATCTCAATAATTACACACAAAATTGACACGTATTTAATATTGAGCTCCATCATCTCATACATACACGTACAAAGAAAAATGATCGCAAGCTCTTCATAATTTAGAACTTCCACGTGGCGTGATAGGCAAATCCTCTTACATCATGTATCCATGTGGCATTTTTTTCTGATTTTGTCATACATCATTATACACTATATATTACATATGTTTTAATTTTTTTATATATATATAACATATAATATAGAGATATTATTGTTATAAAAACATTTTCACTTCTCATGCCAAGTATCGACATTTCTGCTTCCGTGGACTTCACTCGTTGGCCAATGCAAAACAAACCCCCACTCCCAAAAGAAAGAGAACAAGTTTTTCGGACCTTCCAACAAGCCACGTGCCCAAGCTGGCACATTGCCGTCGCTGTATCATTGCCGTCCCCACGAGGCTTAGCGTGGTCTTATCCGCATAAGAGTCCGACTTATCCCTCGTTGGACCGGTAGTTGGAAAGCGTTAGGGCCCTTTAGATCTACCATTATTCAAGGAAAACGAGATGTACCAGCCCTCACTTGTCCTCTATCACGTGCCATCCGTTTTCCAAATCCCAACCATTCATTTCTCAAATGAGTATGGATTTTCATCATATATTTTATTATACAATCATATTTATTAATGTGATACATTTCTAAAAATGAGTCATAGGAGAAATATAATTTTATGAATAATATTAGATACAATCGTGTATGTAATCTTTTTAAAAAATAATTATATGCTCCTCCCAAAATTACAAAAATGACATATAGTTTCACTTGGAATGATTGAGCCATTTTCATTCATATACAAACACATGGTGAAATTCAAGAGGGAATGTGTAATTACACCTTATCCAATCATATCAAAATTGTCCTTTTTTCTTTTGAAATGTATCTAATGTCCTAACCCTAACCCAATTTGGGGGTTAATCATAATTGATATTCCCCATTCTGTTGTTGGGTTGATCATAATTCATATGCAACAAGAGCAGGTGTGGCCCCATCAAGCCCTGCTCCACCCCACCCCGGGAAATGCACCTCCACCCATCTTATTATATGCTCCTCCCCTCCCCATATTTCCTCTCTAATTTATATTTCAATTCCACCATTACTCCTTCCCCACGTTCCCTTCTCTCACTATTCAACACAAAATCACAAACCCATCGTCATCGTCATCTTCATCTTCATCTTCATCTTTGTTTTAGTTTTCCATACTCTTTCAATCCAACCAAATAGTCAAACTCTCCAACATGACATCCTACGGCACCATCCCGACATCTTCCGCGCCGGGACCTTCTACGAATCTCGAATACCTCTCTCGTGCCAAAGAGAGGATCAAGGCCGGCCTCGGCACCCGCCGCCCATGGAAGCTCATGTTCAACTTCCACTCCCTCCGCCTCCCCTCCAGCCTAGCCGATGTCTTCTCCAGGGTCCGCACCAACGTCGGCTTCTTCCGCATGAACTACGCCATCATCGTCCTGCTTATCCTCTTCCTCAGCCTGCTGTGGCACCCCATATCGCTCATCGTGTTCGTGGTCATGATGGCCGTGTGGCTGTTCCTCTACTTCCTGCGCGACGAGCCGCTGGCGATCTTCAACCGCACGATCGATGACAGGGTGGTGCTGATCGTGCTGGCGGTTCTGACGATTGTGTTTTTGTTGCTGACGAAAGCCACGTTGAATATTCTGGTGGCGCTGTTGATCGGCGTGGTGCTTGTCCTGGTGCACGCAGTCGTGAGGAAGACCGACGATCTGTTCTTGGATGAAGAGGCGGCTGGCTTGATGACCGGAGTTGGCGGTAGCCCCGGATCTATTTCCTCTTAAATTAAAATTGTTATTTTTTCCAATTGGCCAATTTAATTTTTGGTGACCCAGTAAACAAGAAATGTGTTTTTCTTTACGGTTCAATTATTCGTTGAGGTTTTTAATTGTTGATAGGAGTGAGCAGTATTGATCGTTGTCCTACTTTTTCTAGTAGTTGTGAGCTTTTAAGGGATTCATGTACCTGTTGTCCATATCTTCTGCCACTTTCTTTGGGACCGGATCCCCCCCCTCCCTAATAGCATATGTTTCTTTTTTAGAGGGGCAATGTCATAAAATTGGACAACACCACGTTGGCCTGCGAGATTGACGGTCCCCTATTACAAAATGGTGTGGTTGATAGATTTAATTTTGGTAGATCAAATGGGCCATAAGCATGTGGCTGGCTCTGTTACCGCATTTAATTTTTCAAGCTCGAGGAGATGAAAAAATTAAAGAAGGGCTTCAGTTAGTTGAGAGCGTCCTTAAGATTAGATAGATGCTGATTCGTGTTTTTAAGGAAGATAGATAGATGCTCGCTCAGACAGCTGAATTATTCTCATTGCCCAACATAATGCCCATGGTTTCTAGGATTTTGAGTGTTGGACTTGGGCGAGCTTTAACACGCCCATCACGCACTCTTTATTTCCCAGCAGTACTGCCGTTCGGAGCTCCACTGCGATTTCTCATTGTAGTAGACAAATCAAATCAGTACATAATAATAATATGATTGATTTTTTCAGCAACTGCGATCCCTTTCTTAACATCTTGGTCTAGAAAATATGGGAATTAACCAAATTCTTAGCTCCGTTTTTCAATTTCTTTTTTCTTTTTTGCACTGTATCAGTTGCTATGATATGAGATGTTATTATTGGGGTCTCGTGACTCACATCCCTCGTTTTGTATTCGTTGCATTTGAATATTGAGTTGAATTTAGTTCTTTATAAATAATAGTGAGTTGAGTAGTTGATAAGATTATGTGAGTTTCATATAAATTAAGTTTAAAATGTGTTTAGATGTTAAGATGAGTTTAATACTTTTTATGAGAAATTAAAAATAGTTGTGAGTCTCACGTGTAATAAAGTTTTGAGTTGAGATAAGTTTAATAATTTGAAAATTCGATGTTTGGATGTTAGACTCAGTTTAAAATTAAACTGAACTCGGCTGAATTTTATAACTAAACGCAGCCTTAATCTTAATAAAACAAATATTTTGTATCAAATGATTCTCCAGATAATATAAAGTTAATAAATTTATTTTTATGCTAAAATGGGATTCTAATATTTTTCATATTACCAACCAAAAAAGTCATTTTTATGGGTTCTTTGGAAAATTATCAAAGGAAAATAGATCTAAGAAATTTTAAAAAAAAATGGTAAAAATTATTAAGGGCTTGTTTATTCGCCTCCATAAATTAGAAACGTTCGCCTCCATAGCCTCCTTTATTGATTCGAACAAAGTCGCGATTAAAACAGAGAATATCGCCTTAATGTGTTTTAACGACTAACAAAAATGACGAAAACATTCAAAGTTATGTCGTCGTAATAGCATTAATTTTTATGCGGGACCCTTTGGTGAATGATTAGAGTGCGTTTGGAACTTAAATCACTCTCAACTCATCATTACAATTTTTTCAAATCCCAACACAAAATATAATAAATAATTCAACTTTTTTAAATTTTAAAATAATAATAATATTAAAAAATAATATTCTAACAATATTTTATCATCTCAACTCAACTCAACTCAATTCACTTCAACATCCAAACACAACCTAAAAGCTAAAACCTCAAGCTTCTCCCACACCGAATCCTCTGAACTATCAGCTTCACCATCACCGGCACCGCCGGAAGGCCCCGCAAAAGCCTCCTTCTTTCCGATATCAGCAGCCGAGATGGCTCATCACCAGCCATACGATCCCTACTACCTCCACCACCAACCACAGCCACAACAAGGAGACTTCAACGATGACCGGGGCAGAATCAACACGCTCTTCGTGTCGGGGCTCCCCGACGACGTAAAGGCGCGTGAGATTCACAATCTATTCCGCCGCCGCCCCGGTTTTGACTCTTGCCAGCTGAAGTACACCGGCCGCGGAAACCAGGTTCTTCTCTTCTCCTTAATTTTTCTTTATAAGATTTTCACTCTTTGTTTGGTTCCCGAGAAAATAATAGCCATAGGAAAACCTAAAATCCCGCTTAACAGGAAAAGTAAAAAAATGTCAATGTTCTGTTGCTTCGTTGAACTTTTGATGATAAAGACCTCGATTGGTTGAGGGGAGGCTGTTGGTCCTAAGTTTGTGAATTTTGAGCTTCATTTTTTCTCTGCTTCGTTATCTAGAAAAATATTAGATGAACAAAGAAGATTTTTATGAGTATCATCGACTCTGGTGAATTCGGAAACTTTTTTGATCCCGTTACAATGGATTAATGAGAACTCTGATATTATAAGGGTTTTCTGTGTGCGTGCGTGTGTTGTTTTTACGGCATTTTCTCTACAACTAGAGATAATTTAGAGTTTTACATTGCTTGTCAAGAGTGTCAAGTCCTGGTTAGTAATTGTGGTCTCCAATTTAGAGTCTTCAATGGATGTTTGATGATGATGATGATTTAAGTGGGCTAGATAACACATTGGAAGGTTCTTATTATTTTTCGCAGGTCGTGGCATTTGCCACCTTCTTCAATCATCAATCAGCAATAGCAGCACTGCACGCTTTAAATGTGAGAACTTATTTCCATCACCAAATATAATGGTTTCTTTCAACGCGTATACCTGCCTTCTGGTTTGGTTTTTTAATTGTCTTGTTCGGCATTCCCTTCTATTTTTGCCAATGTCATTCTGTGTAAAATTATATTCAAGGGCTTGAAGACAATTTAAAATTTGACACTCTATCTAATTTCAGGAATCAATATTTAAGTAACTTATTAGTTATTGGGGTTTGAACTCAAGTGCATTTATAGTTCAATTTTTAGTTCAATTTTCTTGTTGGATGGCCTATAGGGAAATTGGACTGATGAGAATTTTTTTTATCTCTTCCCTGACAAGAACTTTTGGATTGTGAAACTTGCAGTCTTTCTGATTCTGTTTTCCCCATGATTGTTGTGTTCAGGGTGTAAAATTTGATCCTCAAACTGGATCTGTTCTTCATATTGAGCTTGCGAGATCAAACTCCAGGAGAAAACGAAAACCAGGTCCATAATTTCGTGTCATACTGATTCAACTTTTTGTTCCATGGACTAACAAATACTGGTTTGCTGTGATCTTTGATTCCAGTCTCTTCATGGGTTGTTTTTTCTTTCTTGGACAGGTAGTGGAGCCTATGTTGTTATAGATAAAAGAACTAAGTCTGACACAAATGCCCAAGAAACATCTGGCGACGATGGTAATGTTCTGTTTTAATCAAGAAATTTCATTGGAGAGTATAATTGTGGTCTCAGTTGCTACTTTCGTCATTCGAGCCAAGCACCCCCTATATATTTCTTATCATCTTATCGTTGCTCCATAAAAAGAAAGAAGAAAATAAATTGCTTGTGTAATCTAACCTTTCACTAGAAACAGGCGTTCCCTTCTGAACTTGATTATGTGGCTCACTTGTATGGCCCTTCTTTGCACATTCAGGAGACAGTGAATCTGATGAACCATCAGGGACTGAGAATCCTGAATCCGGCGAGAATGATGATTTAGTGACCTCAAAAAGGTTGAAAGCACTTGTAAACACAGTAATAGTTTTATAAGAAAGTTCTCTATTATGAACTTCATAGTGCCTGGTGAATAAACTGCAGTCTTTTTTTTTTTAAAGTTCTGTCGAATCATCATTTGGATCACTATCGCTATTTCTGTCTGGTAATGTGCAGCGGCGAGACGGCTGGTGGTCCTGACAATGTTTTAGCTTCGGTAAGTATTGAGTTCTTTTTATAAATATACATGAGATCGATTCTTCTATGTATTCATCAGTTGCAGAAACAGTGATGTGTAAACAGTGTTATCCTCCGGTTCCACATAGATATAATCAATTGTCTTTCATATTTAAAATGTGAAGGATGTTTTGTTGATACAATCTGTATGTTCCTGTCTCAAAACATTCACCAGAAGTCTTCTATAGTCTATTGATCTTACTAAAGTGATTAGTAGTACAAGAAAGTTTTGATGCTGTAACAAACAATGTGTGTGTATTATATATCTGGTGGGATCTTGCTGTATAAAATTTTAAATTTCTTCTGCAATGGTTACGCAAAAGTTTGTTAAGTTCATGTGAAGATTAATTTGTAGGTAAGGCTACTCATGTAATTCTGCATTAACATGTTTGATGCTGATCTTGCTATTGATTGCCTTCTGCAGGAGCAGGCAGAGAAACCTGTCGATGGAGGACCATGTTCCACTCTATTTATTGCAAATCTAGGACCGAACTGCACTGAAGATGAACTGAAGCAAGCACTATCTCAGTGAGTTGCAGCTCTCTCTCTCTCTCTCTCTCTCTCTCTCTATATAAATATATTATATATAGAAAAGATATTTGCAACTGTGAATTGTGCAACCGCCGCATAATCGCTTTAAAAAAGTGAATAAAACATGGGATCTACATGAAAAAAATTAATTTTTTAATAGTGTACCCCACTCTTTTTCAAAGAGATTATGTGGCGATTACATACTTCACGGTTGTATGTAGAATACTCTATATATGTATTTATATATATACATATATCTCATGCTCCTGCTTTTTCTCCTTGGCGAAGGGAAAATACAGGCTCTGGCCCCCTCTTCATGTCCATATAACTATTGTGTTCATTAACGACTGATTTGCCGATCAGAAAACGTGGTGGGTTCAATTCTTTATCCTTCCGTTTTGTCAGGTATCCAGGATTCAATATGCTCATTTTGCGTGCTAAAAGTGGAATGCCAGTTGCATTTGCAGACTTTGAGGTATCCCATACATCATGCCAGGAATCTTTTATATGTTACTTCATACTGGAAATTATGGGCATGGTTTACTAAAAAGCAGAATTGGCCTGGGTTGTAAACTTGTATATAGAAAAATGATGTGCTCGACTTGATTCAAACATGAAAAGTTAAACCTGCTCTCTTTGGCTAAATGTTAAAATCCATGTTATTAGCTGACATTTGATTCTTAGCCAAACCTTAGTTGAGTCACATAATTAATATGATTTTAATGTGTTTATTTTGGCAGGAAATCGAACAAGCAAATAAAGTAATGGAGGAACTTCAGGGGAGCTTGTTACCATCATCAGATAGGGGTGGCATGCATATAGAGTATTTTCTTATTTCTCCAGAAATCATATAGCTCTGTGTAATAATTGCATTTCGTTTTGATTGACCGTTATATTTGGACTCCTTCTCTTTAGGTATGCAAGGTCTAAAATGAGGAAACGGTAGGGGGGAAATGTCGTCTAAAGCATCTATGCCATGAAGTCAATTTTCGATGTATAAGAAAAGGGTCGGAGGTGACAACTTTGCAGAACTTTTTATTTCGATCATACATTATAATTACATCTCTTGATCTTACTAGTACGCTGGATTTTGAAGCCCAACGGTGTAAAGCTCTAGGAAATTGCTGCGTCTGAAATTGTAGCAAAGGTTGAAGTTTGACTAGAACTGAGATCCATCCTGTTAATTGCCAACGTTCTCCTATTGAGTTTGTGAAAGATGGAGCGCTTTTTTGCGGCGGCTTCTGCTTGCTCAAGATCTTTCAAATTACCCACGCGATGCTTGTGAAGAGTCTTAAACCGTTGTTTATCTAGATTCTTAGTTTTCCTGGATTGCACATCAATCAGTTGCAAAGGAGAAAAACAGAGACCTTGTGGGCCAAGCAGGGTCGCTTGTGAGCAAGAACTTGGGAACATTGTCAAACCGACATATCATGTCATTCGGTACGAGAAACCAAGACTGTATCAAGAACGATTCACTTGTTTCACTCGGCCCTCACTCGCTCATTCCCAAAGAAAAAGTTTTGGGAGCAGTTCCTATTCATGCATCATTCAAAACATACCTTACATGGCTAAGGAAATTGACAAATTTATCCCTAAGTAAATTGACAAAGTCCCACAAAGCCCTACCAGCCCTACCCTCCCCTCCCCAGTGGCCCTGCAGGGGAATTTGAAAAGTTGAAAAACATTCTATTGCTATCAAGGGTTTATATGAGCTGCAATAGAGGAGGAGGAGGGAGTTTTTGTGATTGGGTTCAATGGTGGGGGTTGTTGCAAGGTCTTGAGGCTCGGTGGTGGTGGCTAGGTTGGTGTAAGGTGGCAGTATGGTGGCGGGAGAAAGGGAGACCCATATCAGGTTGGGCTGATCTGAGCTGCGATAGGGGGTTGTTGTGACTTGGGTTCGATGATGGGAGTTGCTAGGAGGTCATGGGGCTCGGTGGTGGTAGCTGGGTTGGCTTACGGCAGAGGGCAGTTGCATTTCGGGACTAAATTCGTGTGAGACCCATTTCGAGAGTGGAGAGGACGCTACGTGTGGAGGCTCGAAGGTGGCTGGAGGGTCGCCGATGTGAGGGGAAGCCAGTGAGGTGGTTGGTGGCGCTGCTGGGTGGCTGGCGGCAACGGAGAGAGGCAGAGCGCTATTCGGTTGCTTGGCGAGGAAGAAGTATGCAGCGTGGCTAGGGAGTACACGAGCATCAGCGATACCGATAGTGGGACTGGAGGTTGACAATGGTGATGGTCAATGACTGCAGGTGGTGCACAGCGGGAATGGGTGGGTTGAGAGGGGGAATCAAGTGGGAGTAGGGGCTGAGAGAGGGAAAACATGTCTCGTGTGCTACAGATCAATCGTGAACAGTGGCTAATCCGTAACACAGCTCATTGCCAAATAATTGAGCGATTGAGTGGGCAAAAATATTCGCCGACCTCTACCATCGAAATTGTTCACTGTAGCATAAATCATAAGTGCAAATGCACTTTTATATTTGTCTTCGTTTTTTAATCATTTTTTATATATTTTTAAATATTTAAAAAAATATCAATTTATTAATATTCACTTCATTAAGTAAAAAAAATTAAAATTAAAATTAAAAAAATCAAACGATCATTTTTATAAATTCAACTAGCATTTTTCTTTCTATTTTTTTATTATATGGAAAGGTAAAACAACCTTTGAGCAACGCGGTTGAGGTGAGCTGTCTGCAAAACATGTTCACTTGAGTTTGGAAACGTGACCGTTTTAACGTAATTTTTTCATTTCTTAAAGAATTACAAAACCTTGCTAATTCATTACTATCCCTCCACTATACCGAAGCAAAATATAGATGGCTTTGGACAAAAATATAGAAGGGAGATGAAAATTTAAAAAAAAATAAAATAAAAAAAAAAAAACATAAAGCGCTGATCACGAACTTGGCACTTGGTTTTAAATGGGTGAGGTGAGCTGTCTATTAATCATCGTCACATGAAGCCCTCCTTGCTTTGTCTCTTTCCCAATACGGTGGCCTCGCATTCCCCAGAGACAGCTTACCGCTAAGCCCTCCTATTGCCTCATTCAGTAGGGGACCGCTGTAATGTTGCTGCTGCTCTCCGCAAATCCGACCACTCCTGCTTCCCACATCATATCCAGGTGCTGACACGCAGCTAGGATCCATGATCATGTCACCTTCCAGTATGCGGAGCACCTTCACCATAAATACATGAATGAAGTAAGCCAAAGCACGTCCAAGTCGTCATTACATGTTAGAAGTACTGTTGGGTTAATTATTAAGCAAGTTAGTGATCCATGAAACCTAGAGCAAGCAAGCAAGCCTGCTCTTTTTCAGGGAAACAGGCTCCCACTCATCTCACAACGCCCAAAAACCAAAATATTTAAAACCTCGGATTTCGGCTCTTGATTTGTTTCTTTGACACTTCCATCCACTAATATAAATCCAGAGGAATCTTTTCCACTTGTCTCCAAATTCCTAGGCTACTCTAAGAGTCTAATGTCTGGTTATTAGCTGCCTTTTGGCTTCTGTCTTATAATTCTAGCTTACCAAGCTGGAAAGCATTCAGACAATCACTTTTTTCCCAAATCTCATTAGTGTTTCTTCCACTGGCATTTGCATATTTTTTGTTGCATATCTTCTGAGTGACAGGATTTCAACATAACCCCTCCTCCTGGCGTTCCTGACCCCTTGAGTATTTGTTTTTAAATCAAAATTAAGCAATTAATGTTTTCTTCAAATCTTCTCTTACCTGTGACATACGAGGCCTATAATGAGGATCCCGCCGTATGCATAAAGATGCAGCATGCAGCATGCAATAGACCTCATTTTCTGAATAGCTATTCCCTAATCGTGGATCAATGAGTTCCTCAATGGCATATTCCTCCAATAATGGGCGTGCCTGTTCCAAATCAAAAGGCATCTATAAATCAACAAGAATCAACTTTAAGAACCAACAGCTAGAAGCAACCACATTAACTTGTTTCTTTTCTATTTGGCCTTGTCAAGAGCTTAGCATGTTTCTGAACACCATTATCTATTTTCATTGATTATGCACTCAATAAAAACAAGATGGACCAACATGGATCAACAGAAATATAATTAGAATCCAACAAATCATACCCATTCTGTTAGACACTGCTGACCCTTGGGACGGTTGAGGTCCACTGCTTTTCTTCCAGTAACAAGTTCCACCAATACAACCCCAAAAGAATAAACGTCAGCCTTTTCAGTGATCTGCCCACTTTGTGCATATTCTGGGGCCAAGTACCTACAGCACAACAGATCATTGGATTCTGAATTGCATGGGGAAAGTAGTGCTGTAACGTCCCAATGGAAGGCCCAAGCCACATGGTTTATACTCTAAAGGACTAGTCAATGATACAATTGAAGCTCCATTAGAACATTATAAAGAGCAAGAATCTCTGCTTCCCAAACAATGTGAGATCCCATTCGTCACCTACCTACCCTTATCACTTAATGGGGTATCACAAGAGCATAAAAGGAAAGGCTGTAGTACTTACCCGAAAGTTCCAATTACTCTAGTTTCCACACCTGTGTCCCCATCAGGCTGCCACCTTGCCAGGCCAAAATCCCCAACCTTGCAAAGCAAAAGTTGAACCTAGATCACAACACTATACAATTTCTCTACACACTAACAGGTGAAATAACACATTTGATGCACCTTGAAAAACACCTAAAGCAAAATCTCACTATGAACAGACCTAGAAAATTTGAAAAAAGTAATATCATTATATTCTATGATGTAACTGTTATATGTAAAAAAATATTCACAATGTTAACTTTAAAGAGAAGGGAACCAGAAAAGGCTCCTTTGGTGTCAAAGGATCCAACAGCAAAGACTTAACAATAAACCATCAGAGTTGAATTTCTCCATTGTCTTTATAAGTGATTTGAAAAGTTCTCCATATTAGATAGGACCCTATGAAATTTCCATACCAGTGGTTCAAAATCATGGGTGATAAGGATGTTGTTTGGCCGCATGTCACGGTGGACAATGCAACCCACCCTACATTCTTCATGAAGATATCGCAGCCCTCGAGCAGCTCCCACAGCAATTTTTTGTCGTGCAGACCATTCTAATGGCTCTTGATGTCGTCCTGAAACAAACCCAGATCTTCAGTAAATTAACAAGAGTAGCTAGCAAGAAAATTAACTTCAGAAATCTAATCTAGTAATATATTAAAAACCTAAAAATGATAATGATTGTATTAAAAGAGAATGAGTAGGATTTAAAGACTAATCCGGGAAGACTTCATCAAGTTTGTTCAGATTTTTTTTTCTTTTTTATAGGTAAGTTTGTTCGGATATTACTGCATACGGTGTCTAGTTCAGAAGCAGCAGAATATAATATTCCTCATTCTAGACGCCATAAGCTGTGTTTTAAATGAAGTAATAATCTAGTAAATGAAATAGCAGAAACAGTCTATGTATCCCTCCTGATTCCGAATAAATTACCATATAAATGAGAATCCAATGACCCATTGCATATATATTCATAAACCAGCAACCTTCTTCTGTCCTCAATACAGAACCCAATCAGCATAACAACATTTCGATGCTGAGCACAGCTCAGAACTTCCACTTCTGAGCAAAACTCAAGATCCCCCTGAGAACTAGCCAATTTGTGTTGCTTGACAGCAACTGCCTGACCATCTGGAAGTACACCTCTGTGAACAGATCCAAATCCTCCTTCTGCCAAGAAATTGGCTTGTGAAAATCCACCTGTAGCAAGCTCGAGTTCAGCATAGCTAAACCATCTTGGGGGTTTTCCAAACACTGGTGCCTTGTGTTGACATATTGAACACAATGGAGGGGGCCCAGAAGGCGCATTTCTTGATAAGGATATTGCTTCTCTCACATTTCCACTGAACTCAATATCAGATCTGTAGTTCAGCATGCCAATTCCAGCTTCTCCATCAAGTTTTGAGAACTTCTCGAGCAAAGCTTTGGATGTTGATGCTTGAGGCTCATCAACGTGTCTCTTTGAACTTCCACCTATGTGTTTTGAGGACTGATGAGTAGAACTTACAAATTCAGCCACCAAAGGCTGGAACCTCAAACTTGATGAGGATGAAGATAAATGCTCACTATCTGTGTCTGAACCGGTCTCATCAAGATCCTGGTTTTGTTTAATAACTAGAGAATCATCTTTCTTAAGATCTCCGTTCATCTCTGAGATGAAAAATGGCGAAGTTCCTGGATCTGAGCTTGACACTGATGAAGCTCCAGCTTCAGTGGCTGTAAATGGTGTCCCTAGCTCTGGACTACTAGATGGGGTCACAACTGGTCCTTGAATAGTATTTAAAGAATCATTTTTCTTTTTGGGGTGCTTTTTAGTTGTTTCATCAAACTCGGAAGGTAAAGAACATGCTACTTCGGGTAGTTTCTTAGCCGGCCCAACCAAATTCAAGCGGAGTACTTTTGGCTGGGAACGCTTCATAACCACAATGTTACACTGCAACTCTTCCATGCATCGTTTTTCCTCATGTTTGAGCTGTCTGTTTAAAAATATATAAATAAATTAGATAGGCCCAACATGCATAATGAAAAGCAAGAACATAAATTCTTAATGGAGATATCAAAAGGAAAGAACTTCGAGAATATCTCATGTCCCTCACAATCTTATGCATATAGACTGAGCAAATGTGAAAAGGAAAAAATAAAAAATAAATATATTACTTGTCTAGTACCACCCAACTGGCTTGAATTCTATTGGCCTCTGCAGCCACAGCGCCACAAGGAGATCCAGAAACAATTTTTATCTTTACATTTATCTGCAAAGCAGAATCAGGATGAGAATTATAGTGGAAGAAACAACTGGAGAGGCATATCTTTAACAATTCAAATAAATACATAAGCCACTTACCTTATTAGGATTATAAACATCATGAAGTTGAAGAATCATTTGGGAGCACGAATCTGTAATATCACACTTCTGCTCTGAACTTGCGCCCGAATGAGATTTCTTGTGACCATTGGCACAGTCCCCTGCAAATCTTGGGAAAACCCATAGTTTCCTTCCTGAAGAATCGTGGCAAAAATAGTGTCAGTTGGTGCTTATCTACCAGTAAGCATAATTAAAAAGTGTTACAGGATTCGCAGGATTTTTGGAGCACGAATCCCAAGGTTTCATCTTGATAAGGGGCTTCCCTAAATATTAATCATAACTCCAGCAACAAAACCAATGGCAGTTGTTTTATTACTGTTATCAGAACAAAAAAAAACATCCATGGCAGAAAAGCAAGATCCGCAAGGTGGTAATGTCGAAACATTTTTCCTTCCAAAAAATTAAACTATAATTACAGTGTAGAGGGAGAGGACCCAAGGTTCACCTGCCCTTTGTCATCTCCAATACTTTCTCGGCAACACACAGAAATCAAGCCTCAAACCCAAGATACGGATCAAGAAACAAATTTCTTACCATTAATTGAAAATGAACCCACTGTAGCAATATTGACGAGCAGGTCGAGAATATAAACTACTAATCTAAACAACCAAACATCAAACTGAAAAAAGTACCGGGGGATTGACATAAAGATTAACACCCTCATAAACTTGGACGGAATAAAAGGAAAGCATCAATTATGAAAAAAGTGCAAAAGCGACTTTGAAGGGTATTCCAATATAAAGCATCAACTTATATAACACAACCAATTAATTAAAAATTCGATAGCAAAAGGAGCACAGATCAACAGGGGTAAGAAAAGATACCGGAACTTTGCGAAGGCACAACCACAAGCAATGTAATGCAGTCTCCAGGTTGAACAACATGGGTCAAGGCCCACACCAGAGCTGTCTTGGGAATATCCTTTGATGCCTTAACTGCAACGACGACCTTCTCGGCGCCATCGGAGCTTTTCTCCTGCTTCCCTCGATTATGTTCTTGACTCATGGACACCGCAATACAATCAAACCTCTTTGTTCAGCAGATCCAATTCTCGAAACCCATCAAACCCCCTCCAACACAAGCGCTGAAGCACAAGACCAAAGCGACACAAACAAAAACACAAGCATTATTATTTTGCCCCCACCATGTTGGATTCCAAGGACATGTACCACCGACTTGTTCACCGTTCCATTAAGAACCAGAGGAGCCACAAATGACAAGACCGTTTTCACCAATTCACACAAATCCCCTCTAGGAACACTCGCTTGTCCTGTCTGAGCCGGTGAAATCTTGGAATAAAAATTCCCAAAATGGTAACGTTGTTATTGCATCTAGTTACCCGTTCGGCGCAAAAAGCAAGACACGTTTCTCCTTGAATGAAGCCTCGATAGTAAGAGAATCCGAACACTGTTATGCAAGGCGATACAAAACGAAAGACGACACAGCAGCGAAAGTAGACTGCCTACGAGCCTTCAAATCAATGAGTCAAAACGATGAAAGAAACAGCTCCAAAGGTGAAAGTGAGTTGTCAAAATTTGGATCCAACTCAGATGATTTCTTTTTCGCTAGAAACGAAATTGAGAAAACTCAGGCCAAATATAGGCAGATGAAATGACCATCAGTCTTGAGGCCGTATAGAGTCGCGGTTAAAAAGTTTTACTAGCTCTACGAATCTCAAATTAAACCGTCTCTCAAACCCCACCGAATGCTACCCTGCACAAGCCGGATTAAAATTCTAGTCAGAATCGGTACCCTCACATTAAAGACAAAATCTCTGTTTGGGGTTCTGAGATACTGAAGGAAACTTTCGAAACAAAATTTATTTAAAAACGAAAAAACTTTTCCATTATGGTTATATTTGGTTCAGAATCAGAAGACACTTCACCGACTGAGCATATGTCTTCATTCCAGTCACATGTTATTTCTTTTTCTTTTTCAGGAAACAACAAAAGTATTGCATGGGATCCAAAACACAGAGTTTCCTCGCTCTTTACTTCAATTTTCCCGAAAACCAAACAGACTCCAACAGAATGGAAAAAAAAAATTAAAGAAGTGCGCACACGCACACATAAACACAACAGACTCCAAAAATCAAAACGAACAGCAAGGTAGATTCAACAGGAGCATTAATTCCAATCCATTCACGCGAAAAGAACAAACGCACTAGGCTCCAAACTTGAACAGATTAACCTTATTTCAAATATCTGAAATAACATTACCATTAAAATAATAGAGCTATACTGTGTTTTTGGTCTGTTCTTTCACATCAGGGCAGCACCCAACACAAAAACATACAAGCATTAAATCAATCGAATTCGAAGGCTGACAAAGAGAGCGTCAAAGCGAACAATCCTTTTGGTTTTTCAACTACTGAATTTACATCCCGGCAGAGAGAGAGAGAGAGAGAGAGATACATACAGTTACGAGTTTACGGAAACATACAGTATGCAAGGAAATGATTATGAATTAAGATCTCCTTCCTCCATGCACACAAATATATGCAGCAAGCACCTCCCTATTACCTGTGGCCGTTTCTCCGCAGATAGTCACAATCCATCGGTTTCGTTGATTTTCTTGTGCATCCTCGTCGAGTACTCTCTTCACTGACAAATTTCAACCCCCCTGGTTTTGGACCATATTTCGGATTTGACCCTCTAGTAATCTCAAACTTGCACACAACTATGGGCAGCCTCGCTTTGTATTAGACGGCGTCGTTATATGGTCCGGTTTTCCATTTTAAGATTTGAAAATTTGTGTGGGCGCGGCGAAGTATAGGAAAAGGTTAACTTTGGCTTATGGCCTTTGTCCTTATTTAACATTGGCGGCGAATAGATTTTTCTGGTTTTTCAAATTGTCACGAATTTGTGGGGCCCTATACTCGTTTGGTTCAAATTAAAGAGTATATAATTTTCGGACCACAACGTCGTTTTTTTTACGGATAAATAAGTTAATATAAAAATTAAAAATTAAATAAAATATTATTAAAATATATTTTTTAATATTATCTTTATTTTAATATTTAAAAAAATTAAATTATTTATTTTATTTTATGTAAAAATTTATAATAATATATAAAATAAAAATAAACGAAATCTAAGATTTACCAACATTATTTCTTAACATCTTTAATTTATATGTTATAATTAAGTATAGAGTTTTGTTATATACAGTTATTTTTATATATTATTTATACACATCATTGATATGATTAATT
Source organism: Juglans regia (assembly GCF_001411555.2). Lineage (NCBI taxonomy): Eukaryota > Viridiplantae > Streptophyta > Magnoliopsida > Fagales > Juglandaceae > Juglans > Juglans regia. The sequence continues at coordinate 44,111,158 of NC_049907.1, forward strand.
AAAATAATTATTTTATATTAAAAAAATGACATAATCAATTATATTAATAAAATGTATAAAAAATATATAAAAATGAATACACATAGATGTTTTGTTAAGTATAAACTAACTAGTAATAAGCTAACTATAATTTTTTTTAGAAAAAAAACTATATAAATAAAAAAAACTATATATGAATTTTATAAATTTGAAAGAAAAAATAATTCTCAATTTTTATAAAATAAATTTAAATTGATGTAATTTTATATGATATGTTAAATTTATTTTGAAATAAAAATAATTTTATAATCTAATATTTTACATTATATTATACTATTTATAAATTTATTTTTATATAAACATTTTATCCCTAAAATATTTGAAATATTTATTTTAGAACGGGCACGAACAGAGTGGAGATTGTAAAACGACAAAACACATTACTCAATAATGAATGGTCACTGACCCTCCAGTTGCCACGTGTCATGATTTTCTCTGTCAAACCCGTCTGCAGCTAAAAGATAAATAGAAATGTTGCCTCAATCGTAAATAACTCGCGAAACATGCCCGTTTTCCCCAACCAACCCCTTCCGATGCCACTCCTTCCTCTACAATTCAATATTTAAACCTCGACATAAATGCCAAAGCGTGAACTTAACCAACAGCTCACGTTAGCATTCAGTCCTCCTTCCTCTCCCGTTGCAGTATGCTAGTACCACAGACAGATGTCCAACCGTGACCACCCAATGAGGGACCCAGACGACGTTACCCATCGCCGTCAGGGTTAGCTACTTGCTGCCTCAACCCTATCAGCTGACAGTCAGATTCGTACTCGTACCAATTCCCGAGGCAAACGTTTAATCCAAATCTAAATCCAATCCTCTGTTACATCACGGCGCACCCCTCTGCATGCTTGGAACCGTAACCCAACGCGGGCTGGCGTTTCGGCGACTTGACGTGACTCAGGTTTTGACGCCACGTATCCCGGATCGTGTCTCAGCTTTCCGAACCTGCGAAACACTTGATTACTCCGTATGCTGTTCCAGGGCTACGTTATTTTAAGCTAATTAAAAGGTTAGGTTCGGATAAAATAGCATTTTTATTCAATTTACATTATTAAAACCTATACTTTATGTAAATTATTTTATTAAATACATTTTTTAAAATGAAATTTAGATATAGATTAAAGACCGTGCTATAAGTACGGAGACTTTAACCGAATAATTTCACCGATAAGTGTAAATATATTTTTTTAATTTTTTAATTTAATTTTTTTTAATTTTTTTTAAAAATTAAAAAAATATATCAATTAATTAATATTCTTTTTCTTAATTATTAAGTATAAAAAATTAAAAATTTAATTAAATACTTTTATCGAGCATTTTTTTCGATTCAAATAGTATTTTTCACATATTAAACGCATCATTAATGTTGAATGTTTTTTCGTATGAACGGTAAAAGTGGAAACATATATTTTACATAGACTAATCGAGAAGATGCTTGGATGATGAGATAAGATGATAAATTTTTTTAAAATTTTATAATTTACTTGTCAAATATTACTCAAATACAAAACACTACAAAATTTCAAATGTTCGACTTTTTTCATTTAATTATTATTTGATTCTTAAAGCTTTTACAAACTTTAAAACAAAATATAAAATCAATACAGTTTTTTCAAACTTCAAAATAAAAATAATATTACAAACGTATATTCAAATAATTTTTTAATTTTATAGTATTTTTATTCAACTTTTTATCTCAAAATTTTCAAAACTCAATAAAACATGGTAACTCTAATCATTTCATTACTATTTACAATATTATAATCTTTTTATATATCTAAGTATCCAAACAAAATTTAAAACAAATCGGATTGAACAAAGCTTTTTCTTAACTCGACTAAAAGTAAAATTCTGATCTTTATATATATGAGAATTGATTCAAACACAAAAAAATTATACAAAATAAATTCACAAACTGACGTGATTTCATGTAATTCATTATATATATTTTATAATAAAATAGCTTTACAATCTGATGTATCATATTAAGTCAAGCCAGTTTATGAATTTATTATTACATAATTTTTTGTGATTAAAGTATTTATATATATATATATTGCTTTTTAACAAAATGGGATTATATAAAACTAACTATAAAATATGATAAATATCTAAGAGGATGAGAAAGAAGAACAAGACAATAAGAAGATGCAGAAATGAGATAAAGTGTTCAACTGGATTATGCCAAGTGATTATTAATTTATCTTACAATGGTATCTAGCTACAGAATAATACAACAGTGATAATCACGCATTCCAACTCTAATATCGTACTTTAATGTAAATTTGACTCATTATTTTATTACATAGCAATTAAAAATCCTTGCAGTTGATTGCATGGGGAGAATGCGAATAAAAGATAGTATTGAAGCAAGTCCGAAAGGTGTTTTTGTCTTCTTCCCGGTCTTAATAAAGTTGGGACAACCACCCTCAATTTCATAAGCTCGCTAGACGCCATGCAAGCTAATTAAATCATAATTTATTATTTTGGGATAGGTTTTTTTTTAAGCCATTTATATATTGGAAAATTTTAAATATATTTAAAAAAAACTTATAAAAAAATTTACTTATTCACGTATCAGTTATTGATATATTAAAAATAATAAATTTTAAATTTTAAATTTTAAATTAAAAAAAAAACTAACAAAATAAATATTATAAATATAAATATAAATACAACTGCAAGTACATATAACGCTACTGTTATATATACAAAATTCTCACAATCCTTTATAAAAATTGTGGTCCTAAAATCCAGTAGTTTCAAACCAAACCACCGGAGACGCGACAATTTTCTCTAATATTTATTCTCAGTTTTGTATTCATGCATGCAAGTCTCTCCTCCCTAAGTGGACCCAAAAAAATCAATGATTTTTAGGATAAGTTCTGGATGGATGGGCCATATATTCAAATGAAAATTTATCTTTTAAGGGTTACCATTTGCCAAAACCATACTCTTTGATTTTTGTGATACGTGTTTACCAAAAACAAAAAAGAAACTGATCACCCACATTCACACATTAAAATTAATGCAGCTGAGCCTTTCTTGTCTCTAGAGCTATTGATCTACAGCTAAGAGTACTGTCCAACTAGTACACGAGTCTCTGACATGTATATTTGCATATCCACGTGAGCAGCAACTTGGGAACTTGCTTTAATTAATGATCAATTTTTTAATTCTCTTCATTTCCTCCTTATTCATAGGTTACAGGATATTTATTTAATCTATATATATATATATATATATATATATATATATAAGCGTTAACGTGACATAAATTCATTGTCATTGAAGTTGGTAGGTGAAAGCCGTCCCCACAAAGAAAATTTATCAACACATGCATGTTTTGTATGGACATGGAATGTGTTTGTCGTTTAAAGGTTGTTCTTGTTTATGTTTGACAAGTTGTTAGGATTTACCGTTGTTAGGGTGAAATCACCACTTTTTCAATAGTTTAAGTTAATAAAAAGAGATAACTATAATTATAACACTTCATCTCATATATAAATCAGACTCTTTCATAATGAGTAGATCAAATATTTAAAATATTTAATTAAATAAATAGATTGTAAAGTCAATATTTGAATTCAATATATCACCGTATTGAATCGCTACTTGTTCTACTATTTTAAGCTAATTAAGAATAGATAAACTTAATTATGTGCATTATATTAATATATTCTTAATAACTAGAAATTAAACTCTTTTATAGTAAGTAGTGTATAGAATTATCTAAAATTGAAATAAATAGCTAAATTATAGTTGAGCAAAATGGAAAATAAAAATATCTGCTACCTTTTATACTAGCTTATTTTTCTATATATATATAATAACAGAGATAGTGATATCACTTATCATGCATATACATGGCTATATTATTATATAGAAACGATCGATGGGAACATCATTTCCAGAAAAAGACAATCCGGACTGTCCAAACTTTAAAGTTGCAGAGTTCCAAATGATTAACATTTTCATGGTAATATCGATCATATCATGAATCATGATCGATGATCACATATGTTTGGATGGATCCCATTAGATGCACTTTTTAATAATTGCATGCCGCCACCTATCAGGATCCAAAGTCCATCCAGAAAAAGTTAAACATGAATGATGAAGAAATAAAAAGTAGCAATTGACAACTACATCAAATTTATTAACTAACAGAGTATATTTATTCTATGACAAAAAGCGTATATATATAGCTTATTAAGCTGGACCTCTCTCTCTCTCCAACTCACGGCCCTTGCCGTCGTCAGCAGTCGCGGAGTAAGCTGGACCACAGGGTTTTGTAGTTGCAGGGCTCAACAGAAACCACCTCTCCACGGTGCTGGGTATATTTTCACTGGTCTTCGCAACGCCGTGTGAGCATGTAGTTCTTGACACCTTAACTTTTTACTGCCTTAATCACGGGATCAAAATAAAGAATAACGTCACGTTTACAAAATAAAAAATAAAAATGACTTTATATAGTAGTAATTATATGATTTGATTTAACACGTCACATTGCTTATAAGATGTTTATATTTAATTCCTTTTGGAAGTTTGATATTTTTAGAAAAAAAAATTAATTAATTAATTAAATGGATGGTAAGACCGAAACAATTGGAATAAAAAAGGTAGGTGAACTGATGGAACGTGAGACCATTTAAATAAAGAAGGTCAGAGTGCTTGTATATGGGCCTACACGTCCAGTGCATGTTATCTTTAATAATGCGATCTTGGTGTACCGAATGCCAGTATCCTCTTGTTCGCATGCATGCATGATCCTACATATAATATGTTTATATGTACAGCACAACTTTCACCGATGCCTGTAGTTGTTCTTTCTATGTAACTTTTTACCCAATACATAGTATTCGGTGACGGGCCTTTTAAGACTTAAGTACACGGTGGTGGCCACATAGCCCAATTCGCCCAAACGGCCCAACTTTATTTTTATAACGGGCCACATCCTCAACACCAGCATGACTGACACTTGTAGTTAGGGGTGGGGGCACTCCGCTATCCTGCCCCCGCTCCGTTATATATCAAAAAATAAATTTTAAATATTTATATAAACATTTATATGAATAAATATATTGTGAAAAGTAAAAAATATAAAGTTTAGTCTTACCTATAATTAATTACTAAAAGTCACCATCCCTTCTGCACTAACATTACGAGAAATGGACGCCTTTTTCTGAAGTAAATATGGGATTTCAGCAAGGATAAAAGTCGTGGCAGTAAATCATCATCTCATTGGCAATTATTGGAGTTAATCATGAAATATTGGACTGTATAGTCTTAATGTCTTATGCCTCCAAATAAGTAGAGATAAACGATTGACGGTAAGAAGCTAGAGTAGTTGTTATGATGGATATGATTATCTCCCGTATATATCTTTAATCCACACACATAGGAGTCCTAATATTAATTCTAACTTGCTATAGATCAGTTCAATCAATTAAACTTCTGTAAAACATTAACGAGATCCTTCTTTTCTTGGCTGATAGTGTAAGGTGGTAGTTCCTTCGTTTTTCAAAACAGAGAATTATTTTCTCAGCCTGGTCCGAGTTTTGTGCATGGCAATGGAGGAGGACAATCTTTCAAGGAGATGGGAGGGTTTTTCTTGATGTCATGTTTCGCAGGCCTGGACAAATCCATGCAGGCAGTGCCATGATGTGAATTATTCGGAGCCCTCGATAGTGTTCCAGTGCAGCTGTACGGTGGTGTTTCGTATGTCCATGACGATGAATGAAAAATAAGTGCTATGAAAGTAAAAATAGATGACACCAAGATTTACGTGGTTCGGCATTATGCCTACATCCACAGGGGTTTAGGGAAGGAAGTCTCCTATACAATATATATGTTTACAATCACTCATGGATCCTCATATATCACTGTATAGAGAAGGTTGTAGCTCTTCTTGTTGAGGGCGCTGTCTTCCTTAAGACGCTACTTGAAGAAGAAGATCTGATTAAGGGAGAGTTCGGTCCGTTTGAGAAGTAGAAGTCGTTTATTAGTCTATCCCCTTTCATCTAGCTATATGCTTTATATATGTACCCATTTGTTGCGTGTGTCAGCTTCCTTCCTTGGCCTACTTTCTTTCTGGCATGCTCTGAAGCTCTATGCCAAGATATGACTGACCCCCTTGACGTGTCTGACTTACTTTTCTTAATCCCTTCTTATCTCTTCCTTGTTCCCCTTTTGTCTTTAGTGATATATTGATGGGCTTGGCCCAATTTATGGGCTATGACGTTTTTCTCCTTCATAGAACCCTACTAATTTTTAGCACCATTTTGGGGTTGAAAATTATAAAGAAAATTTATTGTGTTCCTACTTCCTCAGCTTATCTTCGCTCATATTTTCTCTGTTTCTTTTCGTTTATTTTTCCTCCCATCTCCTCAACTTTTCTTTTCGAGAAGTTCTGTCCTAGATGGACTTGACAATGTAAAGCGTGAGCGTGGAGCTCGAATGGTGCAGGAGGTGGACTCGACCGCGTAAAGTATGAAAGCGGAGCTCGAATGGTGCGGGAGATGGACTCGACCTCGTAAAGCGCAAACGTGGAGCTCGAATGGTGCAGGAGGTGGAATCGACCACGTAAAGTATGAGCGCGAAGCTCGCGAGCCTAGCGACTCAGTTTTGTTGATGGAGATTCTATCACTGGCAATGTATCAACAACTTTGCACGAAGCCCGACAAGTCACTGAGACTTGCATTGTAAATAGCTATTAGCAGGTCAGAGCTCATGGTTTGGTTCCTGTACTTTTATACTTCGTGGATTAGCACTTATAGGTTGGCAGAGCTGAGGGTCCTGCTCCCTCACTAACGCATCTCATTTTGCATGAAGCTTGACAAGTCATTGGGACTTGAGTTGTGAATAACTGTTAGCAGGTCAGAACTCATGGCTCTGTTCCTGTACTTTATATTTCGTGGATTGGCACTTATAGGTTGGCAGAGCTGAGGGCCCTGCTCTCTCACTAACGCATCTCATTTTGCATGAAGCTTGACAAGTCATTAGGACTTGCTTTGTGAATAACTGTTAGCAAGTCATAGCTCATGGCTCGGTTCCTGTTCTTTTATACTTCGTGGATTGGTACTTATAGGTTGGCAGAGCCTGAGGGCCCTACTCTCTCACCAACGCATCTCATTTTGCACGAAACTCGGCAAGTCATTGAGACTTACGTTGAGAATAGCTGTTAACAGGTCAGAGCTCATGCCTCGGTTCATGTGCTTTATACTTCGTGGATTGACACTTTTAGGTTGGTAGAGCCCGAGGGCCCTACTCCCTCATCAACGCATCTCATTTTGCACGAAGCTCGGCAAGTCATTTAAACTATGTTGAGAATAGATGTTAGCTAGGGGTGTAACTGGTCTGATCCGGTCCGGTTTTGGACAAAATCTATGACTGAACTAGTATGTACTGGTTTTGCATTTTTCAAAACCAATTACGCCCCGGTTACCCTCCTAAACCGATACCTCTAGTTTTACCTGTTTTGGGTCGGGTCAGGTCCAGTTTTCCTTTCTTTTTTTTTTAATGTAAAAAATATATAATAAAATGTTACTTCTTATGATAAAATGTTATTAATAATTTAATATATATATTATGTTTAAAGCATATGATCAATTAAATTTTTATCTTTAAGATTAAACTTTTATTTTATAAATTATAATAATATTATCTTATATATAATTATATTAATAACATATGATCAAACAAATTACAAATGTTCATATTTAAGATTAACATTTTATGTTATAACTTATAAATTATAATATGAAATTATTTCATATATGATATATAATTATATATATTATATATAAAAATCTAATATATAATTATATATTATATATAAAACTTATATATATAAATATTTTGTATAATATATAAAATTGATTTATATATATTTTTTCCAACCGGTCCAGTTCGGTTCGGTTCGGTCTCGAAAACTATGGAACCGAAACCGGACTGGATCCAGTCGGTTATCATAATATAGGAACTGGTTCCAGACCGGACCGGTTCAAAACTGGACCAATCGGTCCGGTTCAGTCCGGATCGGTTTCTTGATTTTTCGGTTTAAATTTACACCCCTACTGTTAGCATGTCAGAGGTCATGGCTACGTTCTTGTGCTTTATACTTCGTGGCCGATCTAGAGACTGAGCTTTTCTTTTGGTAGGTCGGGCGGTTCTTGACACACATGCTTGTAAGAATGGGAGGAAACGAGGGGTTAGACAAATGAGCTCTAATATAATCTATCATTTGGTTAAAAGACTTAAACCAGGGTTCTATCCTGAATTGTGCCTTAATCAGGATAAGTTGGTGGAGGCTATTGAGCAGCTCCACCAACAGTCATAACTTGCCTAGGTTGGAACTGCCAAGGGTTCGGAAACCCTCGGACATTTCAAGAACTTCACTTTTGGGTGAAAACTAAGTGCCCAAGTTTTGTTTTCATGATGGAAACAAAATGCAAACAAGATAAGGTGGAGTTAGTAAGGAACAAATTAGGTTTTGATTGTAATTTCACAGTGGATAGTTGGGGTCTCAGTGGTGAATTAGCCTTTTCCTAGCATAGTTCTTGTAATATGAGTCTGGACTTGTACTCTAGGCATCATATTTCAATGATTTTAACTTGTGATGAATATGACAGGCAAGTATTGATAATGTGCTTCTATGGAATTCTCAATTCCTTATACTGGTCAAAGGGAGGAGAGTTTGAGACTTCTAAATTAATTAAAACCAAAAGATGATAAAGCTTGGCTCCGTGTTGGTGACTTTAATGAGATTCTCCACCAAAATGAAAAAGAGGGTGCTGCAATTAGACCTTACCATTAGCTGGAGAGGTTTCGAGAAGTAGTTGATGGATGTGGGCTTAGTAATCTTTGTTTTCAAGGTAACAAATACACTTGGAGTAACAATCGAGAAATAATTTGCTCACTAAGGAAAGATTGGATAGAGCCTTTGTCAATCTAAAATTGTCTTTAATGTATGAGACTTCTTGTGTTATTACCTTACCTGCACAGACCTCAAATCATTCTCCCATTTTAGTGAAAATGAACCAAAATCAGAATTGCAATGTTCAAAGTAGTAGACTTTTTAGATATAAGGCCTATTAGGATAAAAGGGAAGATTGTGGTAAAATTATTGAAAATAGCTGAAAAAAAAGGACATAACTGCAGTAGGTTGTTGTCTAATGGCCTGCATATTTGTAAGAAGCCTTTCATTCAATGGAATAAGAGGTCTGCAAGTAAGAGCAGGGGATTAATGCTTTGATAAGTTGAAGAAGATTTCAAAGATGCAAGAGATCAAGAAGGGTGAGTATGTAGCTGCAATTGAAAAAATATGTAAGGGAGTTGACTGTTTGTTGGAAGAAGATAATATAACATGGAAGCAGAGAGCCAAACAAAGATGGTTGCAAGAGGGTGATAAAAACACTAAGTATTTCGATATGTGTGCAAACCACAGAAGGAAGACTAATAAAATTAGCAAGATTGAAAGGGAGTATGGATCTTTGGTCACTTCTACTGCAGAGATCTCAGGGTTATTTCAAAATTTCTATCAAGATCTTTTTTCTTCCTCTAATCCTACAAGTATCACTGAATGTCTTAGTTCACTAATATCTAAAGTTATAGAAGAAATGAATATAAGGTTAACCAAAGTGTTTGTGGTAGAAGAGGTTAAGGATGCTGTTTTTCAGATGAATCCTATGAGCTCCCTTGGACCATATGGGTTCACTGCTGGCTTTTATCAAGTACATTGACATATTGTTGGTTAGGATGTTTGTAGTGTTGTTCTTGAATTTCTTAACAATGCGGGTGGAGACTTGAGTTTCATTAATCATACTTATATTGTGTTAATTCCAAAGAAGAAGAATCTAAGCAAGTCTCAGACTACTGGCCAATCTCCCTTTATAATATGATTTACAAGATCATATCTAAGGTTTTGACATATCGATTAAAGAAGATTCTGCCTAAGATAGTATCTCCTAATCAAAGTGTCTTTATCCCGAGAAGGTTGATTCTTGACAATGTTATGGTGGCTTATAAAGCCAAACATTAAATGAGTTCAAGGTAAGGGTAAGACATGCTACATGGCATTGAAACTAGACAAGAGCAAGGTTGATAACAAGGTGGAATGAGAGTTTCTTCAAGTTGTTATAACTAAATTGGGGTTCAACCAGAAATGGATTGGCCTAATCAGGAGATGCTTAAACTCAATTTCTTATTCTATTATGCTAAATGGCTCTCATCAGGTTCATTTCAAAGCTTCTAGAGGCTTAAGGCAGGGTGATCCATTGCCACTCTACCTTTTCATCTTATGTTCAGAGGCATTGAGTGCCCTACTCAACCATGCTGAGGTGTCTAAAGCTATCACACGTATACCCGTTGTTTGAGGACAAATTTGCATTAATCACTTGTTCTTTATATATGACAACTTGTTATTTTGCAGAGCTAATCCTTTGGAATGAAGCAGTATGACTCGATTGCTGGATCGTTATGAAAAAGCTTCAGGCCAAAGACTTAGTAAGGACAAGACCTCTATTCATTTTAGCAGAAATACAACTAGGGAAGTCAGGTGATCATTCTGAGTATTGCTAGGGTAAGATCCCTGTCCTCCTATGAAAAATATTTGGGGCTACTTGCTCTCATTAGCAAATCTAGTTACCAAGCTTTCACTAGCATATTGGATAGAGTAAGAAGCAATGTCAATAACTGGAAAACTAAGCTTCTCTCCAATGTAGGTAAGGAGATTTTTTAAAGGCAGTGATCCAAGCCTTGCCCACTTATTGCATGAGTGTGTTTAAATAAAATTAAACAAGTGATGAGGAAATTTTGGTGGAGCCAACAGTAGAATGAAAGGAAGATTCATTGGGTTTCTTGGAGTCAAATGGGGCAGACCAAGTTAGTAGGAGGATTGGGTTTTAGGGATTTGGAGAGCTTCAACTTGGCACTATTTGCAAAATAAGGATGAATGATTATGCAGAATCCAGAGGCTATAGCTAGTAGAGTTTTCAAGTTGAAATATTTCCCTACAACCTCATTTCTTGAAGCTAAGTTGGGTGCTAACCCATCATTTATCTGAAGGAGTCTATCTGCAGCAAAAAATCCTTTGGAAGAGGGATCTCTATGGAGGATTGGTAATGGTGAACATGTGAGAATTTGGAAGGATCATTGGATTCCCCAGCCATATTCTTTCAAAATCCAAAGTATGCTTGCTGTGTTGGACTCTAATGCAAAGGTAGTAGCTCTCATTGACTCAGACACAAAATGTTGGAATGTTCCATTGATCAAAGATTGTTTTTCAAGTGGGGAAGTGTAACTGATTCAACAAATGCCTGTAAGTATTTCAAACTATCTAGACAAGTTAGTGTGGAGATGCAGTATGAATGACCTTTTTACAATTAAAAGTGCTTACCATTTACAAAAAGGATTGATAGAAAGGTGGAAAGGGCAAGATTCAAACTCTAATTATGATAGGCAAGTCTGGTCTCTATTCTGGAAGCTAAATATTTCTAATGCAACTAAGGTTTTCATGTGGAGAGAATGCTTGGACTCTCTGCCAACAAATATAAATCTGTTCAAGAGGAGGGTTGTTGAATCACCTTTATGTCCCATTTGAGGGGACAAGCATTCATGCAATATGGGAATGCTCTACTGCAAAGGATGTGTGGTGCATGTGTGCAAAAAACTTCAGAAGTGTGGATTTTCTCCGGTCATTTTTTGGAGTTAATTGCAACTATTTTTTAAGTGTTTGATTGAGAGCTAGTGGAGGAGATTGTCACAATAGCTAAGAAGTTATGGCAAAGAAGGAATACATTTATCTTCAAAGGTTCTTTTATTTATCCAACGTAAGTTATGGTTCAAGCAAAACACGCAAACCTTGCATTTCAAGTTGCTAATAAGTTGGAGAGCAGGGATGAGACAAGTTTGAATGCCAACATTAGTAGATGGAAACCTCCTCCTGTTGGGGTCTACAGAGTGAACTGTGATGCAACTCTTAGCATGACTACTGGCAAGGTGGGCATTGGGATACTAGTAAGAGATAATGAAGGGCATGTTATTGCTAAAAATGAATGCATAAGTTTTTTATTCAAGATCCTCATTTGGCTTAATCCTATAGGGCTCTTAAAGCTGTTAGATTTGTTATGGAGATTGGAATAAGAAAGACTATTCTATGAAGGAGATGCTTAAAATGTTATTAGAAATATTAATCATAGTAATGATTCTAGCCAAAACTCAGAAGCTTTTATTTGGGATACAAAACATGTGCTTTCACAGCTAGAGTTTTGGGAACAACTCACATCATAAGAAGAGCTAATGTAGCTACTGATTTACTTGCTAAGAATGTTGTACGGGTTTTTTAGGACATTATTGATATGGAAAGCTGTCCTCCTTGTAATCTCTCCCTTATTTGAGGTTTTTAATCAATAAAGAGCATTTATTCTTTAAAAAAAAAAAAAAATCTAACTTGCTGGACCCTATATGAATAAATTCATCAGCTTAATTCGTAGAAAACTGATAATTACAATCTTTGCATATTCTTTTGAAAAATGTGCAAAAATATGATATTTATATAAAACAAATTATTTGTTTAATGGTGATTCATATATTTTTCAAAAAGAGTATACAAATAATGCACAATTCGAGATTCTATATAGTATTATGATATTATCCGAGCCCCAAACGAGGAGAGACATTCACGTCCGGTTCGGAGGGCGGGGATATCATGACCCTTCTATCACTGTGCCTTTGCAATTGGTTCAATTATATTTGCGATTTTGTTGGTATGTGGGACTATAGTGAGATATTCTTAGATATTATATAAATAATAATGAATAGTAATAAAAATATGTAAAAAATAATAATAATAAAATAATAAATAATAATAAAATATTATAATATTATATAAGAATATTTCAGTACCTAAACTAAGTCTAGTGTATCCTTTTTAATAGTGAGTGGTTTTTATAAGTCAAATACAGAATAATAATTGAATTGAGGAAGCTTGCTTGTCACTCAAATCATCTCTTCTGTCTACCGAATTATGAGAACAAAAAAATACATTGTACCTTTTAATCTTAAAAAAAATTGACAAATACATAAAATTTTGACAATCGAATTTTATTGGGCAGCGCAAATCGTGACATGCTTATCTTATCAGTTTAAGAAACGAGAGCCAACTAACAATAATAAAAGCAACTTGGCCTCAAAAAAAAAAAATAATAATAATAAAAGCAACTTTATTATTGATTTTAAAAGCAACTTTCATTTTAAAAATAAATTTATAATAAAAGAAGGGGTGACCCGTCTCCTGGATATGTGGGGCCTGCGAGGTGGCGTTTGAAGCCCCGCACCTCACCCCCACCCAGTATTGATGTCTCTTTCATCTTAAAAATTATTTCTTGGATCCAAATTAAAATTATTATATAATTAAAATTATAAATTAAAATTAAAATTAAAATATATAACAATAATTTAAAAATTGGCAATATAAAAATTATATTATTAATTTTTAAATTTATTAGACTTAATCACAAGAATATTAGACTTGTTCATAATATTATATTGTAGATTGACCTCTTAGACCAATACAATACATGTACAATTTTGTGAATAAGTTTAATAAATTATAATATATATTGATATATATAATTTGTAATATACAATTATTTATATATATATATTATAAAGGGTGGGGGCAAGGCGGGAGTGAACCCAATCCTGCCTCGCCCTCGCTATGGGTGACAAATGCGGGAGGGCCACCCGCTCCTCTCATTTGACAGATGGAGTGATCCGTCCTGCCACACGGGGGCTGGGCGAACGGGAGGCGGGGCAGCAGGAGATGGACCCTGCTGCCCACCCCTACCGTCCAGTCGAAATAGGGAAAAAAATCAAATGAATAAATATTTGATTTTTTTTAAACATGCAGCAATTATTTGGTACAACTTAAAAGAGAAAATCAAATATCTATTATGAGATGGAGTGAGTAATTCTGAAATGATTTTGATATGCTTGATCGTTTAGGTTTGTGTTTAGTTGTTGAATTAAACTCCATTCGTTTTAATTTATCTCAAATTAATTATTTATGAGATTCACAATTTTTTTTAACTTTTCATAAAAAAGTTAAACTTATCTTAACCTATTTTATATATTTTAACTTCAAAAAGTAATTTTATCTTAATAAGACATATTAAATATTATTATTTACAACTCAACTCGTAATCTTAGACAAGTGAAGATTTTGAGATTGTTAATAAATAAATAAATAAATAAAATATAAAAATAAATTTAAAAATCTACATCCAACACACCTTTGTAGGTGGTAAAATTGATTTTGGCATCTTTTGATCTACATCTTTGTCGTAGCATTAATAATAGAATTGATAAGGAAAATGACAAGTATTGATTAGATGCAATTTATACTGCCTCCAAGACAAGACAAATTCAATGCTTCCCCCGTGTGAAAAAGACGCCAAGCTATTTTATATATAAATATGTGGGTACAATTAATTAATATTCACAAATTTAATAGTCCGTGTCAATAAAAAATTAAAAAACAAAAATGGTTGGTGGCTATAATTAAGTAATGTTGCAGTTAACATCAATGCCAAGCTTTTTCTTATTTAATAATGTTCACATGATATCATACCAAATAATATTTCTTCAATCTTCAACATTATTAAAGTCAATAATTCAAAAAAGGCCCCACATTATGAAATGGTGACAATTCATTCTGAGGTCATGCTAATATGTCTTGTCTTGTTACCAGCAACGTTATTATTCATCATGTGCATGCTTGTGTCCAATTGGCTTTTATTACCAACAAGAAAACCTTGGATTATATATGAATCCACAAAGTTAGTCAACATATAATCAAGTACCGCTTTGATCCTTATGTTTGGATTACTAAGGATCATTTTCTTCGGTCCATCTAAAATTCTTTCATTTATGATGGAATATACCATGAAATTACAAGTTAATTAAAAAATAAACCAAAAAAACTTCTCAACTTGTTGGTCGAATTTAAAAATATTAAATAAAAATTAAATAAACATGTAGAGTAGACTGTAAATATTCTCTAAATCATATCACTAGAACGTCTACACAGATTGCCAGTCAATGAATGTGATGGATTGACAGTACAAGAAAAATGATCTTATAATAATGTTGCTCGACTTCACAAGCATGCTGGAACCTAGAGGATATAGTACTTCTGTCCCAACCGAAAAACGTTATTAAGATTGATCAGTTCGTTAAGTGAAATATTTTTATATTATTTATTATTATTTACAAATAATAATATTATTATTCATACATTATTTATTATTTTCTTATTATCATTCATATTTTTTTATTATTAAAAAAATTACACACATAAAAAAACACTAAAGACACTTGACGCGACCCAGCATTTCAAAAACAAAAACTTTGTTAAACATAAATTTACATGCATGCAGGCGCGACAACCGGCGGCGCCGCAAATTTGCCTTCTATTGAAACAGCTAAACTCATATTTTCTACACGACTTGGACAGGAACTTTGTCCCGAGTACGTGTAAAGAGGCGTGTTCAACTGGAACATGTACACAGATTCCCAGTCGTGAATGAATGCTAGCTCCTGCATATCTTACACTCGTCGCCTCACCAACTTGAGCTTAATTGTTTAAGGATTGAAAAATTATGCTATGAAAAATCAATTACTTGTTTAAAAGTTTAATCAATTGAGAGAAAATGGACTAGATTACAGCTTTTTTTTTTAATAATAATAACAATAATAATAAAAAATCCTACAGTGTGAAAAGGAGTCTTCGAGAGTTGTATGGTCGTACTGAAAAACGAGGATAGAGGTGGTGATGAAGTAGTGATTGGTTAAGCTCTGATGATGCTGACTGCTGTTTTAACTTTTTGGAGATATACTAGGAAGAAAAATACGTGTATATATACTTTTTAATAAAACTGGCTTAGAGCCTTGGATGAGATACGAAGATGACCACAGAAGTTATTCCAGCAATGGCTTTCGTTGGGAGCTTAAATGGTATTTACATTCTCTCCCTGTGTGTGTGCGCGCTCCTCCGCCTGTTTCTGTTATCTTCTTAAGCATCACAACTTCTAGCATGACCTGTAGTGATGATCAAATGGGTTCTAGACTTTTTTCTTCTGAGGTTAAGAACTTATGTCTTTAAATGTAGTCTTAAAGAAGGATGTTTTAACATGTTTTTGCTTTTTCAATATGGAATGGACGATGACTTGTATACTCTATTGCGCCTTTGCTATCAATCCCTTGAAGTTCACCCGTTCTTGTATGTTTGGCAGGCTGCTGTAATTTCTTTACGGGAAAAAAATTTCTTATACTGCAGGAGAAAATTCACGAGCCTCTTTGTTTTAATCTCTATTTTATTTCATCGAATTTTCTGATTTTTTCTTTTCTTTTGCTCGAATCTTTTAGATTCTCATAGTTTCTCTCAAAATTTATGAGCCTTTTCTTTTTAACCTCTATTTTATTTCATTGAATTTCTGGTTTGTCCTTCCTTGCTTGAATCTTTTAGATTCTCAGTCTTTCTTTTGATGAATATGCAGTGGGGTTCTCATGGATTTGTGAAGGAGAAATCGGTTTGGGTTCTTACTGCATTCAAAGGACAATCATAGATGGTGTAAATCTGCTCTTCCTCTGTACTTTCTACCTATTTTTCCTCATAGGATTTATAGGAAAACGTTATGCCCGAAGTAGCAATGAAAAAGATTGGATCTTGGTAGTGGTTTCCATCTGTTGTGCTCTTTGCAGCATTGTTTATGTTACTGCCGGTATATGGAATCTAACGGCCAGAAATGACGAGTTCAATCAAATGAGCTGGCTGGTTTACTTCGTTAGAGGACTGGTTTGGATCTCTTTTACAGCATCTTTGCTTGTTCAATGGTCAAAATCCATCAGGGTTCTAAACTCTGTTTGGTGGGTGCTGTCCTTTGCATTGGTTTCAGCTCTGAATATCGAAGTTCTGCTAAGATCACGTAGCATTGAGATTTTGGACATGGTGCCTTGGCCTATTAACTTTTTGCTTTTCCTTTGTGCACTTAGGAATCTCTGTCACTTTGTTTCTCGACATAACCTAGACAGCAGTCAAGCTGAACCTCTACTAGCCAAAAAGATTGAGAAAAACCAAACAGATTTAGGCCAGGCCAGTGTTCTTAGCAAATTGTCATTTTCTTGGATCAATCCTTTACTAAGCTTGGGCTACTCAAAACCATTAGCTCTTGAAGACATTCCTTCTTTAGTTTCCAAAGATGAAGCCAACTTTGCCTACCAAAAGTTTGCTCATGCATGGGATTCTCTATCAAGGGAGACGAGCTCGAACAAAACTCGGAACTTGGTTTTACGTGCCATTGCAAAAGTTTACTTGAAAGAAAATATGTACATAGGATTTTGTGCATTTCTTAGGACAATTTCTGTAGTTTGTGCACCTCTAATACTCTTTGCTTTTGTAAATTATTCGAATCGCAATGAGAGGAATCTGGATGAAGGTCTATCTATTGTGGGATGTCTAATTCTTGTCAAGGTGGTTGAGTCTTTGTCTCAAAGGCACTGGTTCTTTGATTCAAGGAGGTCAGGAATGAGGATGAGATCCGCTCTAATGGTGGCAGTCTACCAAAAGCAGTTAAAGCTTTCGTGTTTGGGAAGGAGAAGGCACTCAACTGGGGAGATAGTGAATTATATTTCAGTTGACGCCTATCGAATGGGTGAATTTCCATGGTGGTTGCATTCAACATGGAGCTTTGGATTGCAGCTTTTCCTAGCCGTTGCCATTCTTTTTGGGGTTGTGGGTCTTGGTGCTCTTCCTGGTTTAGTTCCTCTTCTCATTTGTGGACTCATCAACGTGCCTTTTGCAAAAGTACTACAGAAGTGTCAGTCTCAGTTTATGATTGCCCAAGATTTGAGACTGAGATCCACTTCTGAGATCCTAAACAATATGAAGGTCATAAAGTTGCAATCATGGGAAGAGAAATTCAAGAATTTGATTGAATCCCTCCGTGACGATGAATTCAAATGGTTGGCTCAAGCACAGTTTAAAAAGGTTTATGGCACCGTATTGTATTGGATATCTCCAACCGTCATTTCTTCAGTAATCTTCTTGGGTGTTGCCATTTTCGACAGCGCCCCACTAAATGCTAGCACCATCTTTACAGTTCTTGCAACATTGAGGAACATGGGGGAGCCTGTCAGAATGATACCGGAGGCTCTTTCTGCTTTGATCCAAGTGAAGGTATCTCTGGATCGTCTAAATACTTTCCTGCTTGATGATGAGCTGAAAAATGATGAAATATGGAGAATCCCCTTTCAGAAGTCGGAAAGGAGTGTAAAAATACAAGATGGCAATTTCAGTTGGGACCCAGAAAAATTGACTCCAACTCTAAGAGAAGTGAACTTAGAAATAAGATGGGGCCAGAAAGTTGCTGTTTGTGGGCCTGTGGGGGCTGGCAAATCATCAATTCTTTATGCTATACTAGGGGAGATACCCAAGATTTCAGGAACAGTGAGTATTTTTTTATTTTTTATTTTTTTTTTAAAAAGTCAATTATTTTGCTTCCGAATTTGTGCGACTGATTTTGGTCTTTCATGGTGACAAACAGGTTAATGTATTCGGTTCCATTGCTTATGTTTCTCAAAATTCTTGGATCCAAAGTGGGACGATTCGAGATAACATACTCTTTGGAAAGCCTATGGACAAGACTAAATATGAGGAAGCCATAAGAGCATGTGCTCTAGACAAGGACATCAACAGTTTCAGCCATGGTGATCTCACAGAAATAGGTCAGAGAGGGCTTAACATGAGTGGAGGACAGAAACAGAGGATTCAACTTGCTCGAGCTGTATACAATGATGCAGACACCTATCTCCTCGACGACCCATTTAGTGCAGTAGATGCACATACAGCTGCGACTTTGTTTAATGTAAGAGAGGCAAACTTTTAAGTTTCTTCATGTGCATCAAATCTAGGACACAGCAATGATAAAAGTATGGAATTGCAGGACTGTGTCATGGCTGCCCTGGAAAAAAAGACTGTCATTCTAGTGACGCATCAAGTGGAGTTTCTCTCAGAAGTCGATAAAATTCTGGTAAGCATTTACCAAAACTATGTTTATTATCCATGTGCACGGTACATTTTTCTCATAAATAAGCGTCATGTTTCTTAACTTGCCAGGTTATGGAGGGTGGAGAAATTACTCAATCGGGAAGCTATGAGGAGCTCTTGACAGCTGGGACAGCATTTGAACAGCTCGTGAATGCTCATAGAGATGCAATGACTGGTTTGGGTCCTTCCGCTGATACCAGTCAAGGAGAATCTCAGAACGGAGATATAGTTCAGCCAGAGGAGGCTCAAAAGGAAAACAACGAGGGGGCAATTACTGCGAAGGGTGTAGCAGGAGTACAACTAACAGAAGAAGAAGAAATGGAGATTGGTGATGTTGGATGGAAGCCATTCTGGGATTATATCCTTGTCCCAAGGGGATTGCTTCTCTTTTGTTTAGGCATATTTAATGTGTCTGGTTTTGTTGCTTTTCAGGCCGCTTCAACTTATTGGCTGGCTGTAGGCATTCAAATTCCTAACATCACTAGTGGCATCTTGATTGGAGTTTACGCTGCAATTTCAACACTTAGTGCTGTCTTTGCATATCTAAGGTCTCTATTTACAGCCCATCTGGGATTAAAAGCTTCTGCAACCTTCTTTTCTGGTTTCACCAATGCCATATTTAAAGCTCCCATGTTATTCTTCGATTCAACCCCTGTTGGGCGGATTTTGACTCGAGTAAGATTACTTCCTTATCGTCCATAATAGAAAAATACACTGTATTTTGTAACCTTGAAAGTTGCCAGTGTATCTATCTCTTCTCTAGAGCCGGTACTCGTTTGCACATTCATGTTATCATTTTTCTCTTGCAGGCTTCATCAGACTTGAGCATTGTGGATTTCGACATACCTTTCTCCATCATCTTTGTTGTAGCTCCTAGTATTGAACTTCTGGCCACGATAGGAATTATGGCTGCCGTCACATGGCAAGTTCTCATTGTAGCTATTCTTGCGGTAGTAGGTGCAAAATACGTTCAGGTAGGCCAAATATTCAAACTCTTGTTTTCTTGGATTTCTATCTTCAATGATGAGATTACGAATTAATCAAGTCAACTTCGTACTTTTACTTAAAGGGGTATTATCAAGCCTCTGCAAGGGAACTAATAAGGATCAATGGAACTACAAAAGCACCAGTTATGAATTATGCAGCTGAGACATCACTTGGGGTGGTCACTATTAGAGCTTTTAACATGGCGGACAGGTTTTTCCAGAACTATCAAAAGCTCATTGACACAGATGCGAGACTTTTCTTCTATTCAAATGTATCCATGGAGTGGTTAATTATAAGGATCGAGTTTCTTCAGAATTTGACCCTCTTCACTGCAGCTTTTCTTCTTGTTTTAGTTCCCAAGGGGTTTATAGCTCCAGGTATCGTTACTTCGTTACGACTGTCTATTTTTCATGGGATTTTCAGCCTATTCAGACGCTGATCATAACTTCCTCTTTCTTGGGTGGTCTACAGGACTTGTGGGGCTCTCTCTTTCTTATGCTCTGTCACTAACAGGCACCCAAATTTTTTTGACTCGATGGTATTGCTATTTATCAAACTACCTCATCTCAGTGGAACGGATCAAACAATTCATGCACATACCACAGGAGCCTCCGGCAATCGTTGAGGACAAGAGGCCACCATCTTCATGGCCTTCAAAGGGTAGGATAGAGTTACAAGATTTGACGGTAAGAAAGCTACTTGAATTCTTATATCAAAGTTTCTTTGAGTTCTTTACACTGTTACCATATCACCAATCACCTCAAGTTGTAATTGATGAATTTGACATGCACCAACTATTCTTTCTTTGGGTTGGTTGCAGATAAAATATCGTCCAAATGCCCCATTAGTTCTTAAGGGAATCACATGCACATTCAAAGAAGGGAGTAAAGTAGGAGTTGTGGGAAGAACTGGAAGCGGAAAAACTACACTAATAAGTGCTTTGTTTCGTTTAGTAGAACCTGCAAGTGGGAAAATTCTTGTAGATGGACTAGATATATGCTCCATGGGTCTGAAGGATTTAAGAATGAAACTCAGCATCATACCTCAAGAGCCAACTCTTTTCAGGGGTAGCGTCCGGACTAACTTGGATCCTCTAGGTCTTTTCTCTGACGATGAAATATGGAAGGTTGGCCACCAAATGATTCTCACATTGACCAAATTCTTCTGAAAGCGTTTCTTTTTAATGTTTATCTTTGCATGTTTGACTCAAACCAACTAACTTTCTCATTTATAGGCTCTTGAAAAGTGCCAGCTTAAGGCAACAATCAGCAGCTTACCAAATCTGCTAGACTCTTCTGGTTAGTTTATGATCTTTTACGTGAAGAAACTGGAATACTTAATGTGATGATGTTAAAGCAAATACTGGCAATATTGCTCATTTACAAACCATGTATGTTTAACAGTGAGTGATGAAGGCGAGAATTGGAGTGCGGGGCAGCGCCAACTCTTTTGCCTTGGAAGAGTACTTCTCAAAAGGAATAAAATTCTGGTTCTTGATGAAGCTACTGCCTCCATAGATTCTGCAACAGATGCTATTCTACAAAGAATTATCAGGCAGGAATTCTCTGAATGCACGGTGATAACCGTGGCTCATAGAGTTCCAACTGTTATTGACAGTGACATGGTCATGGTCCTCTCGTATGGTATGCTCTTACTTTCCAAACTCTGATATATCTATAGATCCATCTCTACAAACCCAATTTGGAATGGGTCTAAACTAGAAATGATGGCCGTTATTTTTGACAATAATCTTCTGATGCTAAACAACTATATAAATTAAATAAATAAGTGCTGGGCTTAAGGGCTCCCTACTAATCTGGGAACATTGGTTTGGACTTGCAGGGAAACTTGTAGAATATGATGAGCCTACGAAGCTTATGGAGACAAACTCCTCCTTCTCTAAGCTTGTAGCTGAATATTGGTCTAGCTGCAGGAGGAATTCCTACCAGGATTTTTCAGCAAATCCTGAGAAAAAGCTTGCATTTGGCATATAAACCATGCACAGTAACTTGACAATGAAAATTGAAATGGCCCCATCATGTGATTTGTAATTGGCTCAATTGATTGCATAAACACATTATCCTAAGGCACTGTCGTAGCAGAATTTAGGACCGTCTGAGAATATTGGTAAGATTCTGTGATTATTGAATAATAAAAGCAAACTTTATTATAAATCAAGCTACATGAGATATGACCCAATGATGAGACCTTATGTCCTATGCTCTCTATCACCCAACAAGAGAAAAACTTCAGGCCGGTGCATCTATTTTTTCCCAAATAACAGTCCCCAATAAGTGAATGCCACGTAGGCGTTCCATTTCATCTCTAATATGACCGCACCACATACTAGACCTCACGGGATGCAATTGTGTATTAGAATGAATTCTCCCAACCTCTCAGCTGGGATGCAATTTTGTTTTAGATTATTTGATGCTATGATTGTTTGTTCAAAGCAAATAGTGATCTGAATTGGATCTATGATTACGATTTGGGACTGTGATTACTATGAATTGGGGCTGTGTTTTAGAGTTGGTTCAATTGATTATTCAATCATAAATACCCTAGACAAAATTAGAAGCAAGCTAACGTAATTAGCACGAGATTTTTGCCATTGATGGTTCAATTAGAAAAACTCCAAACAAAATTTTCAAGTTTCTACATGACATACATACGAAATAGCAAATGTGGAAGATTACTATGTCAAACTGTCAGGGGCTGAGGGGACGGCTGCAATGGATAGAGAGGATGACGATAATAATCAACTCCAAACAGACGGAACTTGGTGGCTAAATCACTGTTGTGGAATCCTGCGACAACGAACCTTGGTGGGTGACATAATTAGGTGTGGCGACGCCGTTGTGTAGTTGCGGCGGTGATGGAACTAATATGTCTTAGTCTCCAAACTTGATAGATAGGGCTATAGGATTGAAGCCTTGAACGATGAACAAAAGCATTGAAAGACTCTTGGAATTATCAGGTGTGATTGGTCTTATGATAACTCTGTAGAATTGTTGAATTGACGAATTTTTATTTAAGGTTGTTAAAGCCTTAATAACGGAACAACCGTTCCAAAGCGGCTTTGCACCCACCAAACAATATAATCAACATTCTTTGACTTCCGAATGATCTTATATAAGAAAATAGCTTCAGGTTGGATGGGTGCTAAACGTGTCTTCCCACCGATCAATAAGAATATGCCACATAGACATTTCATTGGAGGATGATATGAAGTAAAATGTACTTGATCTTATCTTATAGTCAGAAGAATTACCTTTCTCCCTCTCCCTCCCGAATCTGAGTTCATTTCAAGTTCTTAGCCAAACACAAAATCACATCTCATTTTCTCTCCCTCTCCCTCTCGAATCTGGGGCGCCAAACACAAAATCACCTCTCTCGATGGAACCCATCTGCGTGACAGAGTAGACCCATTTTCCTAATGCCACTGAACATCCCACCCTTCTTTCAAAATCCTCTGGATCTTTCATAATACTTCTATGGATGATATTCTTCTATAAAATGATAAGAAAACACACGCACACGTATACCAATAAAACCAAGTTCGTATGTTCAGAATAACATGAGATTTTGGAAGTATGAATTTCACTTTTTGCCCATATATAAAGATCTCAAATCTTAACATCTTAACATCTTGCAATACTTTATTTGCTAAGCAGTCAAACAAATGATTAATAAAATCATCATAAACTGCAAAAGGTTTTACGAACTATAGCACATCCGGTTGAATCGCTCAAGAACCATACTTGGGCCACCAACTTTAGGGTTCTCCACCAATCAAGAACCATACTTTATAGTGACGTCCAAAGGAAGGCAAAGAACAAAAGGTCTTCCGATTAAATAGAGGGAAAACGGTCGATCAAATGGTGGCATTATTTTTTCATTTTTGATTGCCTGTATTTAGGTCAATCTATGAATCTGGTTGAAGAACGTATATATGTTCAATATCTGAACCTTTAGTGCCATTGCCATTTTGATAATAGAGTAGAGATGTTTGCATGATCGAATATGTGGCGGGTAATGTGGGGCACAATGCACATGAGAAGGCACCAACATGGAAATGAAGGAAAAACACGATAGGTTGGATAAGAGGAATGAAACATAAATTTATCATCTTATTTTATCTTATTTTATTTTATTATTATAATTTTTTTAAATTTTTATATAAAATATAATAAATAATTTAATATTTTAAAATAATAAAAATATTAAAAAATAATATTTTAAACTTTACTTAAATTCAAAAGTTGTCATTTCATCTCAACAGCAAGGTGCTGCAAAAAGTTTGGATTATTGTCGCTTGATTTGATTTTCCACCCACATATATCACCTCCCAGAACGCAAAAGACAACCACGAACAGAACGCAACACGAGGGAAAAAAAAAATAGTTTTATCGAGTTATGATGGAGTACTTTTCATGACTGATGGACGTAATTGATCATCACGTCGATGATACTCAATAATATTATGGGAGAAGCCGAGTCACGAGATGCCACAAAAGAAATGGACGGATGATAATATTAAGAGCAATATTATTTATTATTTTAATTTTTATCATCTTTTTATTATATTACGATGTGTCATTAAATAATTATAAATTATTTATTATATTTTATTTACAAATTTATTATTTAATGTCATATTATAATATAATAAAAAAATAATAAAAATTAAAATGATAAATATATTTTTTTAATATTAAAATCAACGTGGCAAACATATACACATATACATAAAAGAAAGAGTGATAGAGTGATGTGAGGCTACCGTCTAGCAGTTACTAGTGGCCATGCCGTTTAGATAAAATTTATTTTTTATTTTTTAAATGTATTTAAATATTTTTAAAAAATAAAAAAATATCAATACATTAATAATTAGTTTTTTAATTAGTAAATTAAAAAAAAATTAAAAAATAAATATATAAACTGTTAAAATGAAAGATCAAAATAAGAAGTCATATTAACATTATTCATGCGTAAAAGGAAATTAGGCTTCGTTTGGATCCCAAATTTCTCTCAACTCATCTCAATTCATCATTACAATTTTTTTAAATTTCAATACAAAATATAATAAATAATTCAATTTTTTCAAATCTCAAAATAATAATAATATTAAAAAATAATATTCTAACAATATTTTATCATCTCAACTCAACTCACTTCAACATCCAAACACAACCTAAAGCTACTGCTAGTGGACTTATCCTTTTCATATCCTCGACCCATGAATATAATTAGGTTTCAGGAAAGACAAGGAATGGAAAAAGTTCCATTGGGCGAGATTGTCCATGCCAAACGTATGACAGCTACATTTTAGTTCAAAATCAAGAAACATGTAAAAGATGCACCTGCAAGAAGATTACCATGAAATATTGAAAGAGTGGCGAGTGGAAGCTGTGAAAAAACAAGGGGATGGTATCAACAGAAAGGCATATTGTGTGTGGAGTAGGCACTCAGAATCTTCATTTTTCCATATAAATCTTGAGTAATGCTACATACAGTTGTAGAATACGCAAACGTTGGGCAGTCGTTTTGAAAAAAAGTGGAGTCTATTATTAAAAAATTAATTTCTTTTCATGTGTATTTCATATTTATTCACTTTTTTTAAAACAACTGCACAACACTTGCACACTCACGATTACAAATATCATTTCTCATAAATCTTTCTGTTATGTTTAAATTGCCGTTTGCCACCACTAACGAGATAAATTTTCCCTTGATTTTTTTTCTTAATCTTCTATGGTGATTTAGAATCTAAATACAAGATTGATCGATGCTTCTGATGCTTTTGTCCTCCAGTTATGTTTTTTCTTCGAGAATACGAATTATGAAACAATCAACTTATTCTGTTCTCCCAAACAGTGTCGAGAATCAAGAAATATATGAGAATGAAACCCAGAATATCTGTATTTTATTTTTTATACTCATCTCTATCACTCGAATCTATGCATATGCTGCCAAAGCAAAAAGGGCACGATAAAGTTGCAACAGTTCTGCTGGGTACAATAATGCTAGCTTGGGCACTGGGCAGTAGCTGGAAACCCGAATACTTATGCTGCTAATTTACGCATACGAGACATTTTAAATAGTAATGAAATTTTTGAGTTAGAAAAAAATAAAATAATTTGATAAAAAAATATATATTTAAATATTAAGTTGAGATGAGATAATTTTAATTTTTGAGATTTGATAAAGAGATGAGTCTCACTAATAATTAATAATTATTGAATAATAATTATGAATAACAAATTTTAAATATAAGTCTTATATTTTGTACATCTATTTAAAAAATATTATTTTATTTTTTTATCTAGATAATAAAAATAATTCTAAATATGTTTATAAATAAAATAAAATAAAAATATAAAATAAAATATTTTTAAGTGAAGGTGTAAAATGTAAGATTTATGAATAACATTACTTTAAATATATTAATAAAAAGTAATATTTATTATTAATTAAAAAATCTATAAATAAAGACCGTACACTGAAGACAGAGAGGGAGAGTGGACGAAATGGGAAGGTAAAAAAGGACTGCGGGAATCACTGAGTGCAGAGAGTGAATTTACACTGTTCTCTTTACTTTTTACTGTTTATTCTAGTTATAATTTGAAAAGTCTGAAAATGTAGAGATGAAATCCAAAATCACTTGTGCTGTTTGGGTAGCCAGATCAAATAAGCCGTACAGCTAGATGAGATGATTTGGATACTTATAATTAACTATAATGGATCCCTGATAGAGATTCAATAAACAGCCTCTATAAGCTTGAGGTTTTGCGAATGGAATCCAGATAGGCAAGTTCTTCCTTGGTAATGGCATCTCATTCCACAACCTTGATCTTTGCATGAGTTAGCTCCAAATCATTCTTACAGTCAAACTTCATATTTTTGCATGTTTTTTTCTGACATAAAGACAGACTAAAAGGCTAGGCATTTATAAATAGTTCATATTGATCCATCCTTGATCAATTCAGAAAACCACAAACTTACAAGCATCTTTCTAAAGCAAGACATAAACCCAAAAAAAAAAAAAAAAAAGAAGTGAAGGAAAGTAGTCTATAACTCGTTAGATTTGGCATTTTGCCAACATTCAAAGTTCAAACTCTAAGCTACTATTGCTGGACAGGGAGAGCTTTAGGAAGGGCTTGAGCAGAAACAGAGATAGTTTGCAATTTGCAGTCAGCAGAGAAGAAATGGGAATTTTCTCCAAGGGAGATCTTGCTGATAAGGCCTAGCAGAATGCGCTCAAGGTCTTCTCCATCTATCCACTCGTGAATTTCTGCCTTGATAAGCAAAGGATTCTTGCAAATTAGATCCCACAAAGGAAAATTCTTCCTTGGCATCACATAGTCTCCATCTCTGAGCTTCAAGCTTGGGCAATAATCTCCACTTCCATCCCCAAGATAGATGAACTTCTTCTCCTCTTCCTCCTCTGTTACTGAGGCTTGTATTCTCTTTATGATTACACCCTGGAGTTTTACAAAGCAGAATTAGCTACAAGTTCTTTTGTATTGTGTTCCGATTTTATTGGACCCAGTTCCGAATGGCTTTCCTCGAAACGAGACAGGTACATGTCCATGATATTAACTATATCTAATTAACACTAAAAACAATTAGACTATTCTAGAGAAGTTTGGTATCATAATTAATATAAATTATTATTAATTATTTTTCGTGTCAAATTGGTCAATAAGTTGGATTCTTGTCGGAAATTAAATAATTCCACTAATTTTCATTTGAATTAAATGACCTCTTCCAACAAACAAACACCTACTAAATGGGGTACGTAGGAATTAATTACCTTGCACATGTTGGGTGGGCAGAGACTGCAGCCATGAGAGGATTTGTGGAAATCATGGTAGGGGAAGATCCTTAGCCTTCCTTCTTCATCTACAAAGCTTGGGTTCGTATTGATCTCCGAAAAATAATCCCTTAACCCAAGATGCTTCAGAATGGTCTCGATAAAAAACAGGTTTGCATCGCTTACAATCCTCAAATCACACCTTTAAAAGAAAAAAAGAAAAGCATAAGTTACACAGATTTTACAGGGAAAAAAAAGCAGAGGTTGGCAGAGAGATTATATATGTTTATTATACCCTAAAGCATGGGCTGCTTTGATGGCAGGGACGACTCTCGGATGTATCGATGTCCGTTTGAGAACTTCTTCAACGTCCTCGATGGTTTTTCCTTGATCATGGAGCTCCTTCATCATCCTATCCTGTAAATGATTTTTTTTTTTTTTTACAAAAAGCAAGAACGTTAATTTTTCTTCCTTTTGAAAAGAAAAACATAAAAAGAAAATCCCCAGAATTAATTATCATAAATAAATCAAGATTAACGTACCATGAGAGAGTTCCAAGGCATGGTTGGGAGGAGCTCATTGAACATGTCTGTGGCGCCCAGCTCGTCGATCACCCAGTTGTCGCTGTCGCAGTCGATGATCGTCTTGTCGAAGTCGAAAACCACCACAATCCTGGCCATTGTATTCCCCACCTGCGTACCGATCGAGAATGCCGGAAAACAGTGTCGACCCAGGAAATTAACAGCACTTCTAAAAAACAAGCAAGCGTCTTGTTGCTTTGTTCCTGTTACCAGAAGAATTGATTGTGCCAAGCTACTCCGAAGGAGTAGGGTATTTATAGCTAAAGAATCGTGCGAACGTGAAGCAGAACAGTTACTCGGAATCCGGATTTTGGAGGAATATTACTTTGAATAAAGAGTCTGTGCTACGCTGGAGATGTACGTCCCCTGTTTTATGTTTTCTAGAAAATGTCACGTTCCCCCAAACACCATGTGCTGGCCGTGCGATGTGATGACTTTGAGATGATTAGAGCATCCAACGGGAAAGAGGGCGTTATCTTTTTTGCTAAAAAGATAAAAGAATAAAAAATAAATTAAGTGCTGGTGAGGGAAAAACGCGGGAATAAGAGAATATTCTAATAAGGAGAATTGAATTCACTTCGGAGATTTTAGCCACGAGTGAACGCACTTTGCCACCAACAGTTTGGGAATATTCTGGGTTTGGTTCTATTTTTTTTCCTTTTGAGTGGCTGCTAAGCATGGCTGTGTCACGGTCCACCTACGCACGTTCCCATCCCATGTTTTAACCATATTTTTTCTTTAAATGCTAACTGTAATTACACTTTTAATATGTTAAAAATTATGAAATTTAAATTTAAAAAAAAAATTGATAACATATGTCTTGTATATACAATTAATGTGGCATTATTTTTATTATTAACCAAACAACCTTAATAAGAGAAGGAATTCAAATCCAATTCGACCTCTGATTT
Organism: Juglans regia; assembly: GCF_001411555.2. Lineage (NCBI taxonomy): Eukaryota > Viridiplantae > Streptophyta > Magnoliopsida > Fagales > Juglandaceae > Juglans > Juglans regia. Next base: position 44,140,605 of record NC_049907.1, read on the forward strand.
CATGCTGTCATACTACTAATCGATTGCACGCACTCAATGCTTACGTTTGTTTGCTTTTTATAAATACATTATACATATAAATATATACACATGCAGATGCGATTCAGATGCGAAATTTAGACACGACAATGTCTGTTTTTCTTTCTTTTTTCATTAATCGTTGACACTGCAGATGAGGCTTTGTATTTTTCCATAAAATACATATACATGGGGTGGTGGGCGGTTTCTGTTTCGGAAATATGGTCGAGTCTGATGGTACCATATAAAATTGATTAAGAAAAATAAAAACAAAAAGCTGAGTCTGACTTAAAATGACTCTAGCTTGAATTTTATCACAAATAAAGAGTCAATCAATCTTTATATATTTAGTACATTCATAAAAAACAATGTTAGAGGCAATGTGAATAGTAACTTTATTATCACAATACAATGTAGTAACATCTGGATGGGGAACTTGTAAGTCACGAAGTAAAGAGAAAAGTCAAACCACTTCACAAATAATGGTGGTCATTGCCCAGTACTCTGCTTTAGCTGAAGATCTTGAAACGGTGGGCTGTTTTTTTTTTTCATTTCCATGATATAAGAGAACTACCAAAGAGTATGCAAAAACCAGTAATGGACCTCCTTGTATCACTGCATCCAACCCAATCTGAATCAGTAAATGTAGTCAAATGGAGATGTGAAGTAGAAAGAAAATATAATCATTGATCAAGTGAAGCTTTGATATATTGCAGCACTCTATAAGCAGCATGCAAATGAGGCTGTCTAGGTGTCCATGAATTGGCTGAGGGTATAGACAACAAGGGTGATATCTAGTCTCGTTATAATAAGGTAAAGCAACCTACCCACCAGGTGTCTATAAGCTGTAAGATCATTTACAGGAGGCCCATTAGATTGAGAAAGTTTGATATTTTGTTCCATGGGAGTCTTAATAGGTTTGGAACCCAAATAGCCACTGTCTGATAATATTTCTAGAAAAACTCTGGCTGCAGTCGCCTCGTGCAGATGTAGGGCAAACGGGTCTTACGTGGCGTAAATAAAAACGCACTGTTTCGTTGAAGACGATGCTTCCTTCTCGAAATATCTCTCCCTTGAAGATGATTTCCTCCATTTCTTTTTTTCTCTCCCTCAAATCATCAACGATAACTTCTAAAGAAACCCATATTTCAAATCTGATTTTGGACGACCATCTCAAATAACGAAGAAACCCATAAAATGAGTTACAGAAAAAATTCGATACATTGGAAATAGTTTAAGGCATCCAACAACAAAAATAACAACACCAGCACACCCAAGAAGAACACGGTCCCAATCCTAGCACAAGTACAAGACATAATTTTAAAATCGCAAATCTCCTCACCTTTGCAAATGGATCAATTGACACAGAAACAACGTCCCGGAAGCAAGAAAACTCAGATAACAACCAGCGCAAACCAACTCAACAAAGTAAAAGGTAAACACCCCAAAATGAAGCGCATCAAATAAAGCAGCCAACCAACAATTACATTAGGAAAAAAAAAAAAAAAGGCCATTTTCCTATGTTTTATGAGAAAACACAAGTTTAATTTTTTTTTTTTAAAAAAAAATTATACTACTTAAGTGTACACATTATTATTTATTTCCTCAGCTTTCTTATACCGAACAGGACTGCACACGCCTCCTTGCCAAATGGAAATTTCTTACCAAGCCAACCCAGACGATGACCCCGAAGACTAAACGCAAAAGACTAGCATTTTTCTCAGTTTTTTTTCACTTTCTCTCAACAATCAAAGCACAATGTGAAGTAAGAAGATCAGCCCATTCCAGTTTTTCCACTTTTCTGCAGAGCTAATTTGGAAACTTAAAGAACAAGCCAACATTTTCCTCTTTCCCCTATTTCTTCTTCTTCATTTTTTTTAAATAAAATATAACGACTGACGTGGAAGGGCCGACTGCCCACCGTTTGCAAGGGCCGACTGCCCTTAGAAGAATTGATATTTCTAAGGCATACTTTCTCTGAGAAAGATAAACGCCTTTATTAGTTCGAACAACCTCCAGTCCCAAGAAGTATTTCAAAAATCCAAGATTTTTTAACTTGAACTTTTGATCAAGGAATGTCTTAAGAGTGTTGACAGATTCTATATCATTGTTGACAATAAGAATGTCATCAACATACATTAGTAAGGCAATGAAAGTAGAACCTTGAGATCAAGTAAATAAAGAGTAATCAGCTTTGGACTGTATAAAGCGCCATGTTCAAATAGTAGAAGAGAACTTAGCAAACCACTGGCATGAAGCCTGTTTTAAACCATATAAGGACTTGTTGAGCTGACACACTCTATTGTCACCTTTATCACCAAAGGCTAGGGGTAATGACATATAGACTTCTTCCAACAAATCTCAATTTAAGAATGCATTATTGACATCTAACTGAATTAGATGCTAGACTTTAACAACTGCTATAGCTAAGAGATACTTAACTGTAACCATCTTAACAATAGGGCAAAAAGTGTCAAAATAATCAATACATTCCCGTTGTGTAAAGCCTTTGGCAACCAACCGTACTTTATACCTCTCAAGGGTACCATCATATCGAAGTTTCACCTTATAAATTCATTTGCATCCAATTGGGTTTTTTCTAGATGTTATTATTTTCTAAGGCTGCAATTTCTTCAGCCATAGCAATTTTCCAGTGGGAAAATTTAACAGCTTGATGATATAGTAGAAATAACCAAGGCAAAAGCTTTGTGTTTAGGAGGTAAACGAGAATATAAAAGTGAATGAGATATAGGATATTGCTTACCTGACAAAGGATCATAAAAATCAAATGGAGATGAAGAAGGGCAAGCATGAGAAGATGCCAAATGGCAATGTAGTCTTGCAAATAATCAGGTGGCTTGTGCACTTTAGAAAATTGTTTATATGAAATGTGGTCAGAAACAAGATTTGATGGTGTAAGATTAGAAGAAGCAATGACAGAATTAAGAGATGGGAAATGAAGATTGGACAGATTGGTCAGATATAGGCTAAGAAGAACAATAGGAGAAGGAACTTGGAAGTGATCAATGTTATAAGACATTGATTGAAAAGGAAAGATGCGTTCATGAAAAATAACATCACAAGAAACAAAGGTTGAATGAGTATCAAGATCATAAATTTTATAGCTTTTAATAGCTAGAGGATATCCAAGGAAAATGCATATACGAGCCCTGGAAGCAAATTTAGATATGTTATGGGCTAAAGTGGATGCATAACAAAGAGAACCAAAGACCTTGAGATGATCCTATAAGGGTGGTCTTTTGAAGAGCAATTCATAGGAAGTTTTATTGGATAATAGAGGAGAGAAAATTTTGTTGATCAAATACACTGCTGTAAGAACACAATTAGAACAGAATATCAAAGGTAGATTAGATTGAAAAAGGAGAGCACGAGCAACATTGAGAATGTGTTGATGCTTCATTTCTACAATAGATTTTTGTTGGGGAGTAGCTGTACAAAAAAGTTGATGTTGAATGCCTTTTGTAGATAAGAATTGATGCATAGCAAACTCATTACCTTTGTCAGTATGAATGATTTTGATTTTGGAATCAAATTGATTTTCAACCACAACAATAAAATGTTGTAATAAAACTAGAGCATCAGATTTAGACTTTAACAAGTAAAGCCAAGTGCTGCGAGAATAATCATCTACTATGGTTAAAAAGTATCTAAAACCATTAATGGATTGAAGGTGAAATGACCCCCCAAATGTCACAATGTGTGAGCTCGAAAGGAAAAGAGGAATTACTTTGACTATTATGAAAAGGTAATCTCTTGTGTTCAACAAAAGGACAAACATCACAATGTGTGAGATTATTGTTTAAAATGTGAGATACAAGATAGGTAAAAGCTTCATTCTAGAAAAGGAGGGATGACCCAACCTTTTATGCTAAACATTAACATTTATATGACTAGATGAATTGAAAACAGAAGCAAAGTTGAGAGACACATCTTTAGAGCAAACAAGTTGTTCTGATTATTGCAACAAATATAACCCTTCCCAATTGTCATCCAATGAATGAAGTCCTGAATAAAGCAAGCATCACAAAGAAAGATGAGTAAACAAGAAGAATAACTTAGTAGTTTACTAACAGAGAGAAGGTTAAAAGTGAATGAAAGAACACATAATACGTTGTGTAAAAGAAGAGAAGGTGATAGATAAATGGAACTTATATGAGTCACTGACGTAGAGGCTCCATTTGTAATTTGACAAATAAATTATGAACGGGATGATAAGAATTGAATAAAGATACGGAATGGACCATGTGATTCGTAGCATCAGTATCAATTATTTACATACCATATCAAGGATGAAAAGGGAAAAATCGAATATGTTGTATTACTAAGTGTAGAGTTCACAAATGAATACATCTGCCTTTTATATACAGAGGAATAAGCAGAAAAATAAATTTTAAATTAAGTTAACTAACTAAACATTAGTCATTTCTAATAGCTCTAATAACTAGTACTCTCAATTTAACATGGTTATATAAGATGACCCTAGAATATCTACCGATACAAGTCGCCAACTTTTCTACCGATGTTGTCAAAGTATTTTGTCTCTTTTCTTTTACAACGATTTTTTGTATTTTTTTAAAATACAAAATAAAAATATAATAATAATAAATTATAAACAAACACAAATACTTAAAAAAAAAAAAAAATACATTTCGATAATTAATGGAAATCAGTAGACTATCATTTTTCATATAAAATATTGTAGAAAGTATTTATAGCACAAAGTTCGAATAATTAAAAAAATGCGGATGGAATATGCCCACGAGCTCACTATTGAGTTTATCCAAAAAGAACTACTCCCTTCCTCCAAAAAAAAAAAAAAAAAAATACTCCCAACTCTCAAATATTTTAACATATCCTGCTTTCTCGTAAGAGACATTTTTGTGTAGTGCAGCAAATATTATAGTATCTAATGCCAACGAAAAAGAAATTAGCCAATCAAACATTAATATTATATATATATATGGTATCTAATTCTTCATCCATAGAGTCATTTATTGAGGTCCGAGAAAATCCTTGTAAATGATCTTACGTACAGATAACGTCTCTGGGAAACAAACAAAAAAATCTACTAAGGGACCCACCCGTGCACCATTTTGTGCCGGCGGCGCCGTAAGTTCAGTTGCACCATTTTCGGAACCTCTGATATTGGAAAGGACTTATATGCCAATATATATTGATATGCATGCACGAGGCTTTTGCCCTGGCCGCCTGTCATGAGCTCCTCCTGCGTGAAGAAGAATATAATCGACTTCGTAATTTTGTTTAAAGGATAGTGCTACAACCCCCGCTGGAAGCTCCCGCTGGGGGCTGTAGCATGGATTTATTTGTGTTTTTTTTTAAATTATTTTTTATATAAATTTTTTTAATATTTTTTAATATTTTTAAAATATAAAATATTATTAAAAATACTTTTTTAATTAAGAAGTAAAAAAAAAATTATTAAAAAATACTTCTTTAATTATGAAGTAAAATAAAAAATATTAAAAAAATATTTTTTATTTTACTTCATGATTAAGAAAGTATTATTTAATAATATTATGAATTTTTTTATTTTTTAAAAATATTAAAAATTATTAAAAACATCTATATAAAAAAAATTAAAAAATACACATATAAAAAATACATTAGAGCTCCAGCGGGAGCTCCCAGCGGGAGCCCCCAGCGGGAGCTCCAGCATTTTCCTTGTTTAAAAGATCGCACGCGTTTAGGAAATTGTTTATTTTTTATGAGTTATTTTTAATAAAAATAATTATTTTTTATTATAAATAGTCGTTATCGTCGTAAATAATTCATCATAAATATAGAAAAATAATCATATATTATCTGTGAACAAGATATATCTTAGATATATTTATAATGAATGAACAATTCATTCTTGTAGAATCAATTTTATAAAATGAGTTAGACTCATGAATTTATAATTTTTCAACAAATGTTTTTTTTTTTTTTTCCTTGAAGTTAAGAGTACCTAATGCATGCCCTACTACTGCAATCTGTAATTTTCTTTATCAAGAAATGACATTAAAGATTAATTATATATATTTATGCATACATGATGTCGATCATGCACCAGGCTGCAGGCACGTACCGCATCATGATATAATTATAATTAAGATGTTAGGCCTGAATAATTTAAGCTGGATATTTTATCGTGTGTGTGTGTGTCATGTTATTTCTGGATAAAATGCTAGTACTAGCTAGCCTCCCCGGCCCCTTTCTTTTATTGGATGTATTTCATGATGCGTGATGATCATCTTATAAAACGCGAGATGGCAGGTTAACGGCGAATGTGTTTCGTGCATGTTGCTTAACGTGATGCCGGTATATATATATCCACGTAATCCCATTCAAGTTCACGAGGATTTTCCTGACCAGCAAAATAAATGAAAAAAAAAAAAAAATCACGAGAATTTGATCATCTACTACGTCCATCTTCAACTTTGTATTCGTGGCTAGCTGGTGTTACTCGTTGTGTAAAAACCTGTTCTGTTTGGGAGGAGGGAATTAGCTGCAGGGACATCTGCATGTGTCGTGTGGACAAAAGAGGCTTTGCATGCACAAGCGTCCTAGCCGATCGCGAGCTTATCAAGCATGATATTTTGAGCATTATTTGCCTTGACTTTTACATTTTATTTACGTCGGCAAGCACGCGGCGGCTTTTTCCTTTATCACTGTTTCTGTGTTGGAGGTATTAGATCCTCTTATTTAAAGAAATATTTTATCTCATCTTATCATTATAATTTTTTAAAATTTTTTATATAAAATATAATAAATAATTCAAATTTTTTAAATCTCTAAATAAAAATAAGATTAAAAAATAATATTTTATTTAACTTTCATATAAATTCATCTCATCTCGACTCACTATCCAAACCGCACATTAATCAGAGCTAACCACCTAATTCTGATCTATTAATTAGCCAATGATCAGATAGTGTTTTGTATAATCCGGTCGAATAATAAACTTGCCCTATATTTTTGGGCTCTTGATCTTTTTCCCGACCCTTGGGGTTTTCATGGCCAAGAACTTATACCAATCATCAACCAGGTCTCAAACAAGTACGTGTCCCACTTAAAAAGATAGCTCTTGCAGCCTGAATAATTTGACAGACGTATCTATTAAAAATGTCTCTGCTGGGGTAATAGCTCATATTTTAATTGCTTATTAAAAAAATTAAAAAAAATAGGGTTCTTCGGTTGTGTGGCCGAGAGCTAAACGGGTTAAGCCTTGTGTTAGGGGGTTCTGGGTTTTTGACATCGACTGATTTTGGGGCTCTGCCCGAGGACACATGCATTTGGATAGGGCCTAAACCTTCATGCATGACTAGATATGGGGATCAGTTTTGTTCTGTTTCTGCGTGGGCTGGTTGAGGTGGGTCTCGCATCTATGTGTTTTTTCTATACGTGACTGGGCTAGTTGAGGCTGTACCCTTCATCCAATGTGATTTTCCAAGTGAAACCCCAAATAAAGTTGATCATTTTTTAGTTGCTTAATGTGGATGTTTTTTCGTCATTTGTTTGATTATAACTAGCATGGTGTACTAGCATGCAAACATACCGCTCTATCACACTATAATTTTGGAAGGCATCGGATGTTCAATAGTTTGGCTCATATTCATCACGCTATCTTTCTTCTCTATTCCATTATGGTAAATAATCATCAAGTTGCTGAATTTTAGTAGAAGTTAAGACTCCGATTAGATACTAAGAGTATCTCAGATCATCTGTAAATAATGATAAAATAATTTATAAATAATAATAAAATAATCATAAATAATTTATAAATAATAGTGAACTGTTTATAAATATTAATGAAATAGTCTGAAATGAGTTTAGTTCCCAAACATAACCTTAATAATTTACAAATTTGATCTTTTGTAGATATAAACATTTTTTTCTCATATTATCGGTGAAGACTGGCATTTTATTTTATTTTTTAAAAATAAGGGTTTTTTTTTTGTACGAAATTATCTATTATGGCCACTTCTAAACCCGATCCACATCAAGACGAGCAGGTTAATGTAGACCAACTCTATATTTTTTAAGGTTACGATTTTAAGAAAATAGTAATATTAGATATATTTTTAGAGTGCATAAGCTCAAGTCAATACACTTAGTTGCATTTAGATATTGAGTTGAGTTAAGATGAGTTGAGTTCTTTATGAACAATAATAAGTTGAGATGATAGAATAAATTTTACGAGGCTCACTTAAGATAAGTTTATATGTGTTTGGATATTAAAAGAGTTTAGATATATTTATGAAAATTTAAAAAAATTATGAGTCCCGCGTGTAAAGAAATGTTGAATTGGAAAAGAGTTGTAAGTACCATATGTAAAGAGTTTAGTGATTTGAAAGTTTTGTGTTTGAGTGTTAGACTCAACTTAAAATTTGATTGAACTAAGTTGATCTCAGTAAAGTCCAATAACGAGTTTATGTTAAAAAAATTTGAATTTACTAGTAATAAATAATATTCTCATGTAAATTTTATATTTATTTATTTTTTTAAATAAAATATAGGAGATTTGAACATATTAAAACTATAAATATTATTTTTTTAAAAATGTTTATCCTTCTACGGGATTAGCATTCATTGCGTCTTTTTGGCGCATTGGCTTTATTAACATACTTTTTTTATTCCGTCAATCAAACTAATTGGTCACGTTCTTGACAAGTGATCCATTCTCATATTTTCTTCAAGAATTTCCATGAATCAATGTTAATTGCTGAAGTAGTAGTACTTCTTATCCCAAGTATGATACGCCTTTTTTAAACTATCGTAATTTTTTGTTGACAAATATATAGAAAAATATTACAACATTATTTTTCTCACTAAAAACAGTCTTATCAATTTGTTTATTTTTAATCAATTCATTTAGTTCTGATTTCCGCAGCAACACCAGCATACATTGCATTATATAGCTATAAAATGTTATCGTTACAGAAAAATTTCATAAAAAATTTTATATTGACATAATTTTATATAATATATTAAATCTATTTTATAATCAAATTATTTTCATTTATGAATTTATTTTTATGAGATTTTTTGTAATTAAAATATTTATCTAATTATTTATTTAAGTTGTATTTAGATGTTAAATTGAATTGAGATGATAAAATATTGTTATAATAATATTATTATTTTATTATTTAAAAAATTAAATTATTTATTATATTTTATATTAAAATTTAAAAAAATTAGAATGATGAATTGGGAATGACTTAATAATCAAACGAAGCTAAAAAAAATAAAAAAATTCTGAAGATGAAAAGACGATCAAGGAGATGTCTGTACGTGTCACTGTCCAACAATCCTCTCTTTGTGAAATGACAAATCCCTCAAAACTCCTGAGAAATTTTCCCAATCATTTATTAAGAACCACCGGGTTTAACCTCACCCGGTTGAACCACCGCATTCCTCACCAACCAATCAAGCCACATCTTTCTCACTACTTATGCTGTCAATCGCCCAGGCAGATCCTTGACGTGTCCACCCTCGAGAATTTTATCAGAACCCGGAAAAAGAAAAAAGGAAATTAGAGGCCCATTATTGGGCGCAAACAAGACAGGGAGAGGGAGACAGGTGTGTTTGTGTATGCGTGTTTTGGTTCCTTCAAAGCCCAAAGAATGGTCTGCTCAAGTCACATTTTAATCGCAAAAATCCCAATCTTCTCCTTCTAGAGAGAGATAGAGAGCGAGGGAGAAAAGTAGAGAGAGAGATATATATATATATATAGAGAGAGAGAGAGATAAATTTTGGGTTTGTTCGTGTGCTTCAATGGTTGAATTAAAAACCTGGACATATGTGAGATTTTTGTTTTATTCGATGGGTTTTTGAAGCTATGATCCTTGCGAACCCGGGTAAGCGATCTTCGATGCAGTGATTGGATTGATCGAATTCGATTGGAGCCGTTAGATTTTGGTTTACAGGTGCAATGAACGGTGGCGATGAGGTCGTCGCAGCTCCGGTAGGACCGCCTCAACAGCTGGAGTGGAAATTCTCTCAGGTATTCGGGGAACGCACGGCCGGCGAAGAAGTTCAGGAAGGTATTAATACAATAACACTGACGATGTCAATCGTGGTCTTCGGAAATTATATCCATGCCCTTCTTTGGATCCCATCGATAATATCTATAAAGTTTTGGGATTAGGGTTTTTTTTTAGTTTAGATCCGTTTTAGATCGTGGGTCGCCGAGGAATTGTGGTTTTGTGATGTGGGTCGCGGAGGAAATGTCGTATTGTTATGAGGTCGGGGTTTATATTTTTTTTTTGGGTTTGGGGGAATAGTGGGCTTTGGGTGTGGAATTAGGGGGACAGTCATGTGAGGTTTGGATGGTATTGTGATAATTGAGTTTGCATTGGGTATTCTCGAATTGGGAGGTCGAGAGTATCAAAGTGAGCTTGGTTGAGTTATGGTGGTGGTTGTGGTGCATGCACTTTTTTTGGGGTCATAATTGGTTGTTTATAGTGGCAAATGTGTGGTATCGCATGCACGATAGACGGGATCTTAATCATTTTCTGTTCATTGCTTGATTAGTGCCATTGAGCTTGTAGTGCATGAATATAATTCCGTGACTTCAATTGAAAGTGAAATCTGACCAGCAGTGGTTGCAAGCGTGGACTATATTTACTGTGTTCGTTAAATCATGTGCAAAGTGAGTGTTCCAGAACATTTAGAAGTCTCACATAAGTATAGATAATAGTTGTATCATTAGCCTTGCTGTATCTAGGAGCTAAAGATAACTACATTTTCCAGTTTCATCATGCAAGTAAGCACGCATGATGAAAACCAAGCTGCATTGTTATTGCAATATTCTTATTTCTGTCTCAAGCACTTCGTTGAATATAGGAGAGCATAGTTCAAAGGACAATAGGAGGAAAGGAGGTCAAATTACTAATTCTGCGACAGAGGTCTAGTGCTTTTGGTGATTGAGAAACATGTATTGCTTTAGTCAGTAGGTTCTTTCAGAAAATGTCATTGAAGACTCATTGGACTAGCACAATTAGAATCTTGGTGAAGTGTCCTAGTTCTTATTATTCATAAAAGGTCATCCCATTCTTTTGTAGTTTTATTATTCTATTTTTTCTAGTCTAATATTAAATTGCAGAAAACCAAGAATCGGGACCTACATTAATATTTTGTAACCTAGTGCGTCGTTATTGTAAACGAAACAAAGACTCCGAACTCGTACCTCTGCTTTACGTTTGGCATTGTTAATCAGAGAGACTACTTATCCAAAAAAAGAAAAAGAAATAATGACAAAATTAGCTTTGATACCAGCTGCTAAAAAAACTTGAACATATCTATACGTCTGCTATTTTACATCAGATTAATTCATGCATATATTCTGGGTTGGCTGATTTGGTTGTTTGGTACAGTCCTTGCTGGTTATTTGGTACACTTTTGAAAATTAATTCCAAAATTTGTCTGTTTCTATATAGGAGAAGTGTTTACCTGTAGAGAAATAAAATATACAATACATTAGAAGGGATAGCAGTTAGTTATACTAACTTTTGGTTTTCTTCACAATTTCTAGTATAGATATTTAGACAGTTTTGGAAACTTTATAATCCTTGTTATCCCTTTATGGTATATTTAAAATTTCAGTAGCATGTGTAGGGAGAATGGGGGTTCCTAATCTTTGTTTCTGTTTTTCCTTCTACAGTTGATATCATTTCAGCAATCGAATTTGACAGAACTGGTGACCATCTTGCTACTGGTGACCGTGGGGGTCGGGTGGTTCTCTTTGAGAGAACTGATACAAAAGATGTATGTGCTTTTCTATGCATATATAGTCTGCCAAATGTAATATCGATACAGTACATAGATTATTTCTTTGTTGCAACAGTCTGACTTCATGTATGCTGTAATTTTAAGAATGGTGGCTCCAGAAGAGATTTGGAGAGGATAGATTATCCAATTAGTAGGCATCCTGAGTTCCGTTACAAAACTGAGTTTCAGAGCCATGAACCTGAGGTACTCTTTTTTTTTTTTTCGGAAAAAAAAAAATCCTACTTCTGCTTCATTTTATATCATTGCTTGCTGGGATATGTATTGTTTACGCCTAAAAAGAGTCTTCATTTCTTTGTGCCAGTTTGACTATCTCAAGAGCTTGGAAATAGAGGAGAAAATCAACAAAATTAGATGGTGCCAAACAGCCAATGGTTCCCTTTTTCTTCTCTCTACAAATGACAAAACAATTAAATTTTGGAAGGTAAGAAAATATTTTTAGTTATTTTTAAAGGAGGGTGTATTTTATTTTTCAAGTGTGTAATTTGTTAATTAATTGGCTCGAGATTACTTGGTCTTACATTACTTATTAAAAAAACACAGAGAAAAAGATTACTTTCTTTAGCAAAAAATATATTCTGGAATCGTCAACTTCCTATTTAGTCTATTAGCTTATTTGTGTAAGCTGTAAGATGTGAAAAAATTTCAGTATTTTTTTCCTTGAAGTGAATCTTATGGGCTTTCATTGAAGGATGACGGAGATCAGAATTTTTAATTAATTTTAATAGTTTGTTTGTTTCTCTATTACATTTTTCAATTGATGCTCTCTGTTACATTGGTTCATAATCTTCGGTGTAGAGGACATGAGATATGATTTTTTTTATGTGTTCAAATTTCATATTTTGGTGCTTGCTTTGTCTAAAAATGTATCCCACAAGCATGCTAGGTTGCATATTTTGAAAAATGAAGAAGGGTTGGATGTCGCATGCTTTGAACATGCTGTTAGATGGTTACAAGATTTATTTACAGAAGGTCATTATATCAATGCACGATTGATTATTTCAAAGTGGGGCATTAGAGATGTTCACTATATGTCACAAAACCACTAGGGGTTGGCTCAAGTGGTAAAGGCCTTGGTCTTGGTGGTATGCTCCCTCTAGGTCTAAGGTTCAAATCCTCTTGGGTGCAAACAATTTCTAAGGGCCGTCAGACTAGGGGAACTTTCCCTTGAATTACCTAAGGTGCACTTGTGAGAAACTCCTTGCCGAGGGCCTGTGCACTCTCGGGATTAGTTGGGACTTCGTTCTCAGACACCTGGTGCCAATAAAAAAAAACGATATGTCACAAATATAATAAAGTACAAGTGTATAAACTAAACCAATTCTATCTATACTAACTGGCATTTATCCCCTATAAGCCAAGAGCGGGGAATGAGGTCATGAGGGTTTTATTCCACATAGGTGCACAAGTTTTTGAACTATGGTGCTGGCACATACATGTAAACGTGTTCTGGGAATCCTGTATATTAGTTTTGGCTTGTGGGTTTATGATTATTGAGGAATTGTAAAAAGCAGGTGGTAATAATTTAACGTTCATTTATTTCCTCTCTAGATAGAATTATTGGTGGCTATATCTGACCACCACTGTTTGTTTGCCATTGCAGGTCCAAGAAAAGAAGATCAAGAAAATTTCTGATATGAATTTGGACCCTTTAAAAGGTGTTGGAAATGGCAGTGTTGCTAGTTCGAGTAATTCGGTTAACCCTAAGTCATATCTTGCAAATGGAGGATTCCAAGACAGATTGAGTAATGACTTCTCATTCCCACCAGGGGGCATTTCATCATTACGTTTACCAACGGTAGTTGTTCTAGATCCAAGTTACTGATTTTCTTGCGCTGTGTATTTTTTTTTATTTTTTTTGGTTGTATAAGTGCAACAAATACATTCTTAAAATGGGTTTAAATTACATCATTCTGAATCATTCCAGTACTCACTTGGTTATAGCTTACATAAGCTATCAATAATATGAGAGATAAACCAAAGAACAAGAATAACATCTGGTGCAGCCAACCACACCTTGAAGCCTTTCCTCCAAGGAGCAATGATTTCAGCTGGGTCTCAGATATGGGCTTTAGCACACTTCTTAGCTAAGTGCATTTGCGAATCACCTGAAATTGAATATGGGGGCTTTTGTGTTATGAGCACAGCTCTTTGGATGAAGTAAATGTTATTGGTCAAACTTGTATCTTGTTTCTGTAAATGTTTACTTTCAGCCTTGTCTATTTGAATTATTTTAAATGTACATACAAGCATGTGTGTATAATTTCGGAATTTTTTTTTTATTAAGAACACTCTAGAAAGTGTATACTGTTTGTTGATCGTTGTGATTGGATGAATTGGATTGGATGAATTGGTCCTTGCACTTGAGCACCCAAGGCTGTGAAGTCTTGTCGTTTTCATGTCCGTGTTTGCATCCATGTGTGCAAATCAATTGCTGCTGGGTGGTGGGAAGTTTCAGAAACAGAAAGTTTTGTTGGATTCCATTAATTTTGTTCATTTTTATTAATTATTTCCTGATCCACGCAGCACTAATGCTTAATCTATGTAATATGTAGGTAACTAGCCAAGAAACCAGCCTCACGGCTAGATGTCGAAGGGTATACGCTCATGCTCATGATTATCACATCAATTCTATTTCGAATAACAGGTGCTTCCATTTCTTTACTGCTAGTGTTTTTTAATGCTAGTTTCAAACTTTTTGCATTGTCTGTTGCTACTTGGGATCTTATTAAGGTCCATTGCCAAATATCTGAAAAACCATTTGAGGCATTAATGATACTCGCCTGCTGTTTGGTTTTCTTTTGTTTCCCAAAATTGCTGTTGATGTCACCTGTGCATGCCCATCTTGGACCTTCTATACTTGTAGTCTTTCTCTAGAAAGGAAAATAGGATTAAAACTTTATGCCTTTTCCCACCTTTTGCAATAAACCTTGGTTCTTTATATTTAACGCTGTCTATGTTTGATGAAGTTAATTTATATTAATGAAATAACTTATTACTTATAAAAAAAAAAGTTAATTTATATGGATGAGGCATAGATAGCAGATTGGTATGTGGAGAATGCCGTAGAATTTTGAGATATAACTGCTACAAAGGATTATTTTCTGACCTTGTATGACATACCTTATGTAAGATTTATTTGCTTTCCTATTCCGTCCCTTTACTACATCAAACATTTACCATGTGCAAAGATTCTGTTTTGATTCTTGCTTGCATTTGTAATTTTTAATGAATAAGAAAATTTTATTAAGACAAGTAAAAAGGCATAGCTCAAGTACACAGGAAGTATACAAATGCTGAAACCTAGTTACAAGTTTTTTTTTTTTTTTATCATTCGAAACCTAGTTACAAGTTAGGAACTAGAGACCTGGAAAAACAGCACTTAGGGCACTACCACCAAACCAAGGTCATGCCAAAAGCTATTCTTGGAACCGTCACCAACCACAAAAGTAACGTGTTTGGCAAACTCGTCCCAACCACGCCTAATATTTTTCCACACCCCCCCACACCATGTGTACCTTAGACCTCATTTGACACCCCCCCCCCCAAAAAAAAAAAAAAGCTCTCCCATATTTGGAATCAATCATAGCCCTCCACAATGACTCACATTCCTGATGATATCTCCATAACCACTTCCCAAGATGGGCTTTATTAAAGGTCCTCAACTTTCGAACCCCCAACACTCCACACAACAATGGAGTACAAATTTTGTCCCAACTACCAAATGAAACTTGACTTCCTCCTCGATAACTCCCCACAAGAAGTCTCAAAACATCTTTTCAATCCGGTTAGCCACGCCAATTGGTACAGGAACAATGAAAGAAAGTATGGCGATTAGAAGGAGTGCTTTTGATTAAGGCGATTCTTCCCACTTTTGACAAGTACAACCCCTTCCATCCTGCCAGCCTTCTTTCTATCTTTTTAATCACCCCATCCCAGGCCAGTCTTGCCTTAAAAGCAGCCTCCAAAGGGAGCCCAAGGTATGTTATCGGCAGAGAAGAAACCTGACAACCAAGAATTTTTGCCAAATTTCTCATATATCTCACTAGACCGATCGGGACCATCTCAGATTTACCATGATTCACCTTAAGGCCAAACACAGCCTCAACCAAGATTCAACTTAAGGTCGAACACAACCTCAAAACAAAGCAAGAGCGCTCTCAAAGTTTGCAGATGACCTGGTTTCACGTCACAAAAAAGTAACGTATCATTTGCAAACAAAAGGCGAGAATTAATCAAACCATCATAAGACCCTCCCATTGAGAACCCTGTCAGCAAACCTCCATCAACTGCAACCCCCCAACATTCGGCTAAGAGCATCCATAACAAGGACAAAAAGGAGGGTAGACAACGGATCCCCTTGTCTCAATTCACAAGAACTATTAAAAAAATCCATAGGGGAGCCATTCCCCAACACTGAGAATTGCGCAGTTGAAACACAATGCTTGATCCAATTACACCACTTCCCCTTAAAGCCACATCTCCCAAGTAGATAAAGAAGAACGTCCTAATTGACGTAATCATAAGCTTTCTCCATGTCAAGCTTACGTAAAATAATTGGCTCATCCAATTTAATTCTACTGCCCAAACATTCATTAGCTATCAAAAAAAAAAATCAGAATTTGTCTCCCTTAAATAAATGCATTCTGAGATTTTGAAACAATCTTCTCCATAACAGTGTTCAAACGGTTGGCAAAAACTTTAGAGATGATTTTATAAACCCATTGACAAGACTAATGGAATGAAAATCCTTCGTGTTAGAAGCTCCGGCCCTCTTAGGAATAAGTGCAATAAAAGCTGCATTTAGACTCTTTTCAAACTTACCAAAAGAGTGCAATGCATGAAACACCTTCATGACATCCTCCCTCCCATACAATGTCCCAACAATCCTGAAAGGAAGCCATGATGAAACCATCTGGACCAGGAGCGTTATCCTTAACCATCCCTCTTACAACATGAATAACTTCATTCTCAAAACGCCATTCAAGCCATTGAACACTCAAGAGGTCAATATTATCAAACACTAAATCATCCAGGTTTGGCCTCCAAGCCTTTGAAGATGCAAGACATTTAGTCATCGGGATTTGCAAATATCTCAGTCATGTCTAGATCATTATTATGCTTGGCACTACTTATAAAAAAAAAAAAAAAATTATTATGCTTGGCACTTTGGCATGGCTTAGTAAAGTTTTCACTGATCACTTTGCTCTCTCACTTTTTTTCCCCAGTGATGGTGAAACTTTTATATCTGCGGACGATCTTCGAATAAATCTTTGGAACTTGGAAATTAGCAACCAGAGTTTCAATATTGTGGATGTCAAGCCTACAAACATGGAGGATCTGACTGGTAAGTTTATTATCTGGTATTTGGTGTTTTATTGAGAATCTTAGTGCTAGTTTATGTTCTTGAGCCATGTAATGTGCTTATGATACTTATCCAAATAAAAAAAGGTTTTAGCTTATGCTTGTTTTTTTTTTCATGTATGCTTTCTGATGCATGATTCTGGGCTGAAATTTATTTTGTGAGCTTGTATACTTGTGCACATAAACATTTGCACATGGCCTTGCATGTGCCTTTGGTTGTTTGGAAGGCTCAATCTGGCCATTTAATTTGTGGGAGAATTGGGATCAGATGGGGTAGTCGCAAGAAAATGTGAAGATTTGTGGGACAACTTGGGAGTATCTTGCCTCGCCTGACATTTCTTGAAACCTGTGAGGCATTGGATTTTCCTGTACTGCTAGCCTGGTTTTTGTATAAGCCATCCTTTTGTGATCAATTCAAGAAGTGGCACATGAAAAACTAATACAAATGACTTATCCTTTTTTTTTAGTTGAATTTCTTACTTTCCCATTTTCTGTTTTATCCTCACTTGAAAAATAAAAAAATAAAAACCAAGATGAAAGTTTTGCCACCTCCAATATAAAGTAAAGGAAATTTGTAGGAAGATCGCTATATCTTTTCGTAAATACTTGTGCCTTGTCTAGAAATCTATTTAGGAAAAGAGTGATAATAGTTTTCCTTCTTCATTTTTTGTTAGCTGTTATTATTGGTAAGCTTTTGTTAGATGATACTATTAGTTACTTATAAAAAAGATTGATACCATTTGTTACTTCTCAAAAGATGACTATTTGTCAATCATTTGTCAATTTTCTTGCAGAGGTGATAACATCAGCAGAATTCCACCCTACTCATTGTAATATGTTAGCATATAGTAGTTCAAAAGGCTCAATCCGTCTAATTGATTTGCGGCAATCAGCTTTATGTGATTCTCATGCTAAATTGTAAGCATTTAACTTGTTTTCATTCTATTGCGTCATAGTACAGCTGCTATGGAAGTTTGATTGGCTTGCAAATTGTTAGATGGGGTAAAAGGAAAAAGAAAAGTCTCTTTTTTAGGCCCCCAGCATATGGGTTAAAACTGCTTCCAATAGCCTTCTTGGACTCATTTGTGCTGCCCTTTGGATACAGGTTTGAGGAACTGGAAGTACCTGGTTCTAGATCATTTTTCACGGAAATAATTGCTTCAATCTCAGATATTAAATTTGGAAAGGATGGAAGATATATACTTAGTCGTGATTACATGGCTCTAAAGGTTTGGGTTTCTAGACTGGCTATTTATTTTGTTTCATAATTGGCATGTTGTTTTTGAGTGTTACACCACTATTATTGATAAGTGGTAATACCACTTTTAGATAATTGGCATGGTGTTTTTTTTTTTATCGGTAAATAATAATTTTATTGATGATAGAAAAGAGGCATAGTCTGGGTACGAGAATCTGGCTCTTTTAAGCATGCCATGACAGGTTTATATGGCTCCATTTGATATATGAAAGACTCATTGATCCATACGTCCCATAGGGTGCTGAAATGGTATTATTGCCATGAATATGATCTGTAACATGAAGAAAGTCTCAATACTTAAAGATGTGCCAGAAGTGTATCAGAGACCTGAGACTTGCATGATGAGTATATAGTAGGGTTTTGCTCCATAGAAATGTTAGTCGAAGGACCCATAGTTTATGAACACTATAAGATTATTCATGGACAGAGCATGTAAAAAGATGCTACATTCAAAGCTTTGGAGATGGGAGGGGGGGGGGGGGGGGGATGATACCTTTAGCAAAACCTGTTCACTCCAAAAGGGGTGGCTTGTTGATGCTTTCAAGGAGATACACTGAGAAGTGGAGTTGGAGATTTTGGGTCCATGACCCAGGGGCCAGCGTGTATAACTCACCAATTAAAAAAAAAAAAAGGAACTTAGTTAACATTGTTTAATACAACATTGTTTAATACTTTAATTTAAGAGACAACAAAGAGCAACATGTTTCAACTTTAGCATGGCCTACAAAAATATTAATTCACAAACACCTAAAATGTTAGGTTCCACAACAATATTAATCCACTTCAATTTGTGAGATTATAGGTTCCACGACAATACGAAGGTCAAGGTGCTTTAACAAAGGTTGGAGTTGCTTTCCCAACTTCCTAGTTCTTTTCCTGTTGCTGTAGTGAAGGGCAGGGAGAAGTCTTGAATTTTTTCATCTAGTTATTTTAAGTTTGTGGCAAAGTGTTCTTATTTGTCTCACCGGTTATAGAATCCTCTACTTGGGTTATGATTGGAGTAACTTGCATAGATATTCCTCCCAGAAGAAAAGACACAGAATCATTATCTTCAACACATCATCTAAGTCTGACCTTTTGCTATTTACAATAGCAAATAATGGCGCAAAAAATTTAGAAGGCTACTTTTGATGGTTTATGTTCATGGAAGCATAATTGACTGTTATTTTCAAGACTTTTTTGTCCTGTTATTCTTTTTTGTCCAACAATTTTATCACAATGTAGTTATTAAAATCGGTTTTATCATGATGTTGTTATAAGATTTGATGTTTTTGTTTTGTTCTGGCTCCTTGGTTACTAACTTGAGTACCATTTACTTGTTTGTCAGTTATGGGACATCAATATGGATTCGGGTCCAGTTTCGACCTTCCAGGTTCATGAATATTTAAGACCGAAGGTGAGATCCCTACTTTTTTAACATGGTGGACCTAAGATTTGTGCTGCTGTGTCTTAGGTCCACCAAATCTAAGATTTGTGCTGCTGTGTTTGCTGTATGCTGATCACCCTGTTCTTGAATGAATCCAGCTCTGTGATTTATATGAAAATGATTCGATCTTTGATAAATTCGAGTGTTGTCTGAGCGGTGATGGATTACGAGTTGCAACAGGTTCTTATAGGTACGTGTTTTTATGCTACATCTCTGTTTGTTATCTCACTGTTATTCGAGCTCTCTGGCACGCTTCTCATGTTCCTGTTGATGATATTGCAGCAATCTATTTCGTGTGTTTGGATGTGCCTCAGGAAATACCGAGGCAACAACTTTGGAAGCCAGCAAAAACCCAATGAGGTAATTCTGATAGAAGATATTGATCAGAATGGCTTATAGGATGGTTTATCTGTATATAATAAACTTTGATGTTTAGGCGCCAAGCACAGACCCCTGCAAGGCCTTCCAGATCCCTGAGCAGTAGTATAACAAGGGTTGTCAGACGAGGTTACCACCATTGCTTTCTGTTCTTTTTATTCCCCAACTTTCTCATTTTTGGCTATTTAAGTTTTTCACGAGAAGTTTTTCTTGCCCTCATAAACTTAACCGTTACATTACTTAAATTTGTTGTTGGGAACAGGAGCAGAAAACCCTGGGGCTGATGCAAATGGAAATTCATTCGATTTTACGACAAAGTTGCTGCACCTAGCATGGCACCCAACTGAAAACTCGATTGCCTGTGCTGCTGCAAACAGCTTATACATGTACTATGCATAAAGATGATCTGGGAAGAAACATATTTGCTTGATTAGATATTTTGGGTTGCTGTTGGGGAAGGCTTTCTGCCTTTACTGCCTACCAGTGACTTGGAGGCCACATCAAATTCTCACATTTCAAGTGCCCCACAAAATATTTTGCATGTGCTTTTGATATCGAGTTCCGGAAGTGGCGGCCGGCATCCACGAGGAAGCAACCTAACTTTGTTCCCGGGTGGGCAGCAGCTCTTTTTACTTCCTCCCTTACCTCCTTTAACAATTGCCAAAATTTCTTTGCTTTTCCTTGTCCTTTTTTTTTCAGTATCTTTTTCTGAAAGGGAAGATGCAGTTATGTCCTAAATTTGTGTTGGGTTGAAGTCAAGAAAGAAAATATGATTGTAGCTCTCCTACAACAAAACCCTGAAGAATGTTCAATATATGCCACTAGGTTTAAGATAAAATGTAGCTTTTACTCAGAAATCTGTGCTGGGATAGAGATGTTGAAAACTTGCAGTGCATCAATTTTTTGATTGATTCTTTGTCATGATGGTATACATTTCATTGGGGATGTTTTAGTCTGTCTAGTATTTCATTTAGTTTTCGATTCACGTATAAGAACAGAAAAAGGCATTTATTTATTTTCTGTCGGTTTGGATACAAGTATATATATATTATGGACTTGTTTCGAGTTCCCAGTAACGAGGCTTGGAAGTTGTACTTAATCTCAAAAAATAAAAAAGACCAGAAAAGAAGCGAGAAACCGGTTGGGTCTGGGAAGTCGAGTCGGAGACCTTAACAAAGATAATGCAATGCTCCGACAGCGTAAATCACAGCCAGACGCCAAGATTGATCTAATCCAAGACCTTGTTTTGTGTGGAAAACTTTCTTGCATTATTGCAAGAGAAAGGATGGTTTGAGTGGTGAATGTGGAAGTGATGTGTAATTATTTAAAAAGAAAATAAATATATACGGGTTTTATATGAAAAAAAATTAATTTTTTAATAATAGATTTTGTTTTTTTTTTAAATAATTGTACGATATTTATATATTCTACAATTGTATATAGTATTATTCTATTAGTAAAAAAATAAAAAATAAAAAGTAACGATAGAATAATAGTAAAAATTAATAATAAATAATAAAAAAAAGCCCAATTGGAGATGTTTGGATTCGTAAGTCATCTCAGCTCATCTCAACTCATCTCACTACTATTCATTACTATTCAGCAACTTTAACTCACAAATCTCACTATTATTCACAACTCATCTCATTACTATTCACAATTCATCCCAACTCATCTCAAGTCATTTTCATCCTCCCGGTGTCGTAATATTCATCAATTTGACCCCATACTAAATAATAGAAAATTTATTTATTATTTTTTACTTATTTAATACACATCAAAAAATAGTATAATAATGATTATTAAAATGATCATCAAAAAATTTTTCATCATTTTAACAAAGACGTGAAAAATGTTATTTTTTAATTAAAATTTTATTATCTTCATTCATAATAATTAGCATATCATGTGATTGACATGAAGCATTTAAAATGTATTTCATTAAAATAGTTTTCATCGGAATCCCAACGTATCTGCCCGTGGTCATTTTGTGATGACGAACACAAAATATATACCTTATTCTCGCTGCCCGTACGTCGGAATTGATCGTATTAACCGCAGCATCCGCATTAGGGTCCTCGTCCAAGCTCCTTCCCTAAATATTAAAAAAAAAAAATTTATTTATCATTTTTACTTGCATATCATATATAATTTTTTATTTTTATTAAATACTTAATATAGAGATAATAAGTCGAAAAATTGAATTAATTTAATAAAAATAAAAATAAAAAATAAGCATAATACGTGAAATGATGAATTGTAAAGCTCTAATATAAAATAGAGAAGATGATGTAAGAATAAAATTCGAAAATAAATTTATTTAAGAGAACGAGTACTCTTAATAACTAAGAAATTTGACAGGACACATACCTCTCAATCTCATTCCACCATACCTTTTAGATTTCTATAGTGGAAATGACCCTCTCATAACCTTGAGCACTAGCAATGATTTATTCATTTTTTTATCTCCATCTTCATATTTGTATAATATATCTTTAAATTCATTTATATTGACTTGTGCATCTTTAAATTTTTACATATCTATGAATAGTTACTATTCACGCTTCAAACATTATTTTTAATATTTTTTCTCTCTTCTACTCATTAAAATCAACTTTGTAGAATTTATATTAAGATGATTTTGATATATGAAGTTTGTATTAAATTGATGATATAAAATGTTTTTTAGTACATATTAATATTTATTGATAAAATTGGTCATTTTGATATATAAAATTAATAATATTTAGGTATATGAAATTTTTATTTTTGAGCACATGGTGCTAATTGTATAATATATAAAAAATAATAATTTTAAGAAAAAAATAATAATAATATTTTATTATTTGGTTTAAAGATGTATAATTCAATGTGAATTTTTCTTAATATGCAAAATCAAATTTTAAAATATGTGATTTTAAATATGTATATAGAGAAACTAATATTAGTGCTCTAATCATTGTAATTAGTTTAATAGTTTATGTTTTGTGCTAGTTTTATCCATAACAGTATAGTTTGGTGGTTTTTATATGAAGCGTATCTTGTTGAAAAAAAAAAAAAAAAACACTAAGGAATTACTATTTACAAGGCAAAGCCCTCTCCTTGTAAAACTTAACCGGCTCTCGTAGAGAAGGGTTTCTCTCCCCAAAACCCTAAATTCTGCTAACTAAGAGGAAATTACCCAAGGTGTTTTATCTATTTTTCTGTGAAACTAATAGCTTTTTCGTTTTTTTTTTCCTTGATTTTTCTCGGACACTTTGATCAGAGGCGTCCCACTACTCTTCGCTCGAGTCCAGAGAAAGTTTTGGGAAAAAGAAAATGTTTGTATCTTGTGATTGCTCTCTTGTCTTCAGAAAATCGTCAGCAAAATATTTGTGTTGGATGCAGTTCATTGACATAAGGATCTTCTATTCTGGCGTTATGAAACAATGAAGAATCTGATAGCTCGGACTCCATTTTGTTTTGTTTTCCTGCACTTCCTTAGCAACCAAACAGACCTATTTTCTATTGAAGTAATGCAGTGAATTGGATTTTTGGAATTTTGATGTTAGTGTGCGTTTATAGTAGTAAGAATTGTGTGATCTTTGATTGGGGGCATGGGACTATAATAGTGTGATTATTGTCAGCTTGATGACCGTGAAAGTCCCTGTTAGTTTTATATGATATGGTTAGGCTGTGTACGAATGACCTGTTAAAATCTGTAGAAAGTTTTAACAGGTCATCTCATCTCATTATTATAAATTTTTCAAATTCTCACACAAAATATAATAATTAATTCAACTTTTTCAAATCTCAAAATATTAAAAATATTAAAAAATAATATTTTAACAATATTTTATTCAACTTTCATCTCAACTCATCTCATCTCAAATTACTATCCAAACCGCACCTTAGTTTTCTGCACTATGAGATAGAATTTGCTATTTTACTTGAAACGATATGGTTAGGGTGAGGATGAATGTCCGGTGGATTGAAGTAGATATTCATTATTGGATTAGTAATAGTAGATGACACAGTAGACATTTCTGGAATTGTAATGATAGCAGCCATTTGTTTTGATGTCACCATTAGCATTGATGTATTATGGCAAGCGTTTCTAGAGAAAGCACGACGGGGTTACATTGTAATGCTTCCTGGCAATAGAAATTTTTGTCTTATAGAGGTTGGCCAAGTTTTCTTTCAGAATTTTGTGTGACTTCACTTATCAGGGAAAAAAGTAATTATGATTAGGGGAGTAAGGGGACAATTGGGTCTTTACTATTTCATTTCGTCATAATGTTTTAACATGTCTATAGTTAATTGGCTATGTAAATGCATAAAAACATGATAAGCCAGCAAACCCAGATCTGAATTCTCATTACGTGGTCAATGGTTGACTATTATGAAGTTACTGAGCAACTCTATGCTTTTGTCTGGCTATAATGACTATGATTTGAAGTAAATTTCATGTTTTTCATACTTTTATGTTCTGCATACGTTATGTAGATGTAAGCACGGATTTCATGGAGTTATTTGCATTTCCAGTAGTATATTATTAGACTTCTTATTTGCTGAGATGCAACAATTCTCTCACCTTGTTACACTTCAGGGTGTCCATGGCGTCAATGCTAACTCAGTTACAAACTAAGCTGGCTCAGGCTTCACAGTACATGGCCAAACATGGAGGTGCTCGCTACAAGCAGTTGCTGGAGCAGAACAAGCAATATATCCAAGAGCCACCCACCATTGAGAAGTGCCAAATGCTAGCTAATGAATTGTTTTACACTCGTCTTGCCAGGTTCTTCTCTGGGCATTTTGTGTTCAATTCTAAAATTCTTATGTGCAGTGGTGTACGGCTATTTGGACATGCATATCAGCTTACATTCTATAACTCGGGGTGTTATATAGTAAAATTAAAGATGCACTATACTATGCTTTTATGGTTTTCAACACGGTGTGCATAGGGCAATTCATCCTTTTATTTATGGTCATATGTAGCTTAAAGTGCCTGGTTGGCCTAAGATTTTTTATCACAGACAAAATTGATGTGTCCTGTGTGTTTCAAATACTGTTAGTCCTGAGAGTAAATTTTTGGGGCGGGGGGGTTGGAAATTTGTTTTTGTTAAAGGCTTATAGGATGGGGATTAAAGGGCATGCAACTAGCGAAAATGTGAGTCTGTGTCTATTCCTATGAGCAAGAGTCTGTCTACAACTCATGCCATATGATATAATGGAGTCTTGAAAATATTTGAGAGCATATGAGGCATGCTTGGGAAATACTTTTGAAGCTTCGATTGTGGGCTATGATGGTACGAGAGGAAAGGCAACTTCATATCGGTGTATTAGTTGACACTTGGAGTTAACCAATTACCCGAAAAGCATTATTTATGAGCTAGTCTCTCTCTATCTCGGATTTTGAAGGGTTGGCATTTAACAGTTAGATCTTATCTTTTCACGAATTCAAGTGGTCTGTATTTTATCTTGTTTCTTAACAATACAATGTTGTTTGACATCTCATAGTTTTGGGGCAATATGTATGGAGAATTTTGGAGTACAAGTATAATAAATATGGGAGTGGACATTATGCAAGACAAGTCATCTTTCCTATCAGTCTTTAGAGTGTTATTATGCTGCGCATTTATATAACCTCATTCTGTAATGTTCATGCAACATTATCTACTTGTTATCCTCGTGTTATATTCATAAATTCTTTATCTTCCTGCCTACTATCTACAGTATTCCTGGTCGTTACGAGTCCTTCTGGAAGGAAGTTGACTATATCAAGTACCTATTCAAGAACAGGCAGGAGATGAAGTTAGAGAACGCTGGCATCGGTGTTCTGTTTGGACTTGAGTGCCTCACTTGGTTTTATGTCGGTGAGATTGTGGGCAGGGGGTTTACGCTCACTGGTTATCATGTTTGAGAGGATGCTTTAGGGGTAAACATCCTAGTTGCTCAGTTATGGAAGATTCTTACATGGTGATCTGCATCAATATGCTTATACATACCATTTTTTCTTAAGATTTGAAGATGAGGCTGACGAGTCAGCAAAACATAGCTAACACAATAATATATGAATTTACATTTTTGCCATGAATGTTCTCATTTAAAGCCAGATGAGGCAAACTGTTGACATTTGACTGGATGGATAAGATCAAGGAAGTTCTGGATGAGTTTTATGATGGAAGAGTTTTGGAATTCGGCAAACTGGATCAGTTTAGCGTCTCTTCAAACCTATTTAGTAGGACATTATCTCTGGAATCCTAGGCGGAACAATCTGAATTTTGTTTTCACACCTGCTTGCTTGTTTCATTGTTCCATATTTTTCTCCCCCTCTCCAATTTATTTAGTTGCGCAATTTATGGAGGCACTTGGGCAAATACATCACAGTGTTACCCATGTGAATGCATTGACTTAGTTGAAATTATTGAAGCGAATAGAATTTGCATTAAGAATATGTTGGACGTGAAAGTAGCATCAGAAAAGATGGAAAGAGGGCAAGAATACGCACCTCTCGCCTTCAGTTTTCATCATGAAGCCAGTGAAGAATAAACACCTTTAGCTTTTCTTGATTTTCATATAAGGTTGGTCAACCCAATACAGAGTTTTAAATGCAAATTGGCCAGTGTTTGGAGGAGGGAATCAAAACACAAACCTAATAGAGAATCGAGGGTCCATTCATGTGAATCGAGCTAGTAAAACCACATTGGTTTAAGAGATATAAAAGGTCTCCATGCATTACAGCCAGAAATAAGGTGGGAGAATTCAAATAGTGGAAATGTTTGTATACGAACTAGTGCACACCTTCGTGTTTTGTGTCTAAAATATAGAAACAAGTGAGTTTTTTTGTATGCAGCTAAAATCGAAAGATTTACCGACAAGGTCCTGAAATTAAAAAAAAAAAAAAAAAAAAAATGAATTGAAAATGGTAGGGTTGCAACAACAATAATTCATTGTCGGTGTGGAGTGTGAGACCAGTAGGTCAAGTTTGTAGGATACCGCAGCATGAAATTCCATCCGCCGACTTGAATAATGCTCCAAGGACGACAAGGGTCCATGCAGGCAGGCGAGGCAGGCGCGCACACACACACCCAAAGCAACAAATCAATCCAGTGCTGGGGATAGATTAGGGCTTATTAGAGACACGCCATCTAAATCGGTTTGCAAGATGGATGGGACACAGACAGAGATAAGACATTTCCCAGGGTCTACTCTCAACCCCACCACTAAACTAAACTAAACTAAACTAAACTAAGACCTTTGTGTTTAATGGCTCTCTCTGCTATGTTGTTTGTTCTGGTGTTGTGATTGGTGGAGGTGTCAATATGATGATAGTTTTGATAAGGAGTTTACGGTCACGCCTAGTGGGGTGTTGGAATGAGTACGTTAACGCAACGCCTGCAATTGGGCGTGGTGGAATCATGGCAATCGATGTTTGGGTTTTTATTATGGCTCCTCGGTTTATCTTTACAATTACATTGATTATTAGTGTTGATTGGAGTGGTTGGCGATGATGACACCCTTCGCCTTCGAACTACACATGGAGAGTTGGGTCACAATTTCACTTTTTAACCCAAAATTCTTTAAAAAAAAAAAAAAAAAAATCCAAAAATAACTTAATAGCTACCAACAACACAATGTGCCTCAATCTTCAGAATGAAAAAGGAAAACTTCTCCTCCAACTCACAGGCCGGAATCACCTCCCATCAAAAACTCGTTTTTGGAGGATTCTAAGCAATCGAGACGAATTACGTGATTCAAATCTAGCATCCATGTCAATTGGATCAAAGGTCACAATCTTAAAAACAATGGCAATCATTTTTTTTTGACAATTCAAAGCATTGGATTCCTAGTCCAAAATCAAGCAAAATCTATGTCCCGTTTGGATTTAAATATGAGTTGAAATAGTTTTAGACAAGTTAAATAAAATATTATTTTTAATATTATTATTGTTTTAATATTTAAAAAAATTAAATTTTTTATTATATTTTATATAAAAATTTTAAAAATTTATAATGATGAAATGAATTGAGGTTAGTTTTAAATTCAAACAAGGTAAATCTATCAATTTATTTGCAAATAGAATATGATATTATACGTAGTAAATGGTAATCTTATTTTATTAATTTTTTATTTTTTAATTGAAATTTCTAATTTTAAATTTTTATTATTTTAATAACTACACATCAATATATATAATTATGTGTGTGAAATTATATGTATAAATATTATTTTTTAAATAAATATAAGGTAATAAATAAATGCATGAATTAAACAGTAATATAATATTGGATGTACAATTGTTCCAGTAATTGCAGCCAGCCAGCCGTGATACGGATTAGTCGGTAATACTTTAATTTTTTTATTCTTATATAAGATGAGATGAAATTAAAATTAAAAAATTAAAAAATATATTATTATAATATATTTTTTAATATTACTTTTATTTTTTAATTTAAAAAGATTAAATTGTTTATTTTATTTTATATTAAAATTTAAAAAAATTATAATAATAAGATAAGATGAAATGAGATGAAATATTTTTTTTAAATAAACGAAAACTAATAATCGAATTTTTTTATATTTAAAATTATAATAATAATAATAATGCAGCCAGCCGTCCACGTGTTCTTTATGCGAATCGAATCCATTGAATAGTAATGTGGACCAGTCCTAGTGCCTGAATTTTCTCACGAGGACGGTGGCTATCTTGAATTTCGAACCATCACAAAGATCCTTTCCCAATTGACGGTCTGGATTCTCTCCCGTCTAAATGATCTTGGCCGTCAATATCTATCTACAATAATCCGTGGGACCCTTAACGACAGTGGTAAGTCAACAATTTCGGATTTCCTAAGTGCCGATGGAAGACACGTAATCGAAGAAGGCAGTCGACTTATATACAGAACAGAGCAGCGTAGTGGGACCCGCAATCGGTAGTGACACATGAGTTTCACAATTGAGTTCTCCCGTATTTCTTGCTATTTTATTAATATTAGTAATCAAAATAATCATTTTATATTAAAAAAATAACACAGATAATCGCATTAATAAGTAAATAAATTTTTTTTTTAACAACCATATTTTATAAGTCCAGCTGTCACTATAGCACTCACAGTAATCCGTTTAGCACTCATGCGGGGTTCTGCCACGTGTTGACGGCAACTTAACGCGACGACTTCTGTGGACGCTTTGATTGCATGGCTGGACACCTGGGACAGTCCTGATCCGACAAATTAAGAATTCACGGTCCTGATTTGCTGCTGAAAACTAAATGATGCTTTCGCTGGGTGCGCTTGCTCTGTTTGCACGCAAGCTTGTTTATCGGCTTCGCCGCTTCAGCTTACAGCTCCTGACTTGGCTGGAGACTTTCGTGGCTTAATGGCAGTGATTACTATATACTATCATTTCTCTTAACAGCGTAATCAACGGGAATTAAATCTGTTGGCTCAAACTTCGAGCTTAGTCGACTAGTCTCTCACCATTTTTTTGTAAATATTTTTGGAAATTTATGACGTGTTTCCATATACAAATAAATTAATATTGAAAATTTCATATATTGACGCAAATGATAGGTTTTATTCTTTTTCTTTAAATATTTTAAAGAATTAACCCAACTTTAACTAAAGTTTTTTCTATTTTATGGATCAGACATCTTTTACACATCATCTCTCAAGAATAATTTTCGTCTAATTATTTACATCGATTTTTTTAAATAATAATTTTTAAATAATTTTGAAATCTCATAAATTTTAAGAAAAATTATTAATTTTAGCGGAATAAATATAGATAGAAATCACTATTGAGAGTATCCATTTTATACACATGATGTGGCATCATCTAGACCACACATCTCTCTAAGTGAGTGTTGGGAACAATCAACTAGAAGCAGCCATGTAGTAAATATAAAATATGCACTGCTATAGTAACTTCTCTCTAGCATTACTCATCCCAACGAGCCCTAATCTACTCCCACACAAAAACTACATCATCACTTGTTACCTAATCATAGACCATTTTCTATTATTTAAAATATTATTATAATATTATTTTTTAATATTATTATTATTTTGAGATTTGAAAAAATTAAATTATTTATTATATTTTATGTAAAATTCAATCGGAATTAATAATAGGTATTTGTTAGTTTTTTTTTTTTTTCAAACAAACTATTTTTTAATATTAAATTTCATAAAACATGCTCTTGTCACTAATCATTAGCACTGGATAGAGAGAGAGAGAATTAGAAAGATGTGCTTTCCAGGCAAGAATGAAATTAAACAAAGGGAATTGTAATCCTGCACAGTAGTGCATGAGAATATAATATATACTTTGGGAATGTCTTAAGTGTCAGCTTATGGAATATTTGCTTAGTTTGCATTCCTCTAACTTGTCCATTAAGTGAGTTTTGTCTTTAGCTCATCCCCATGAAAATGCCACAAAATATATTGTACCTCCAACTTTAATAATACGATCTTATTAATATGATCTTATCTGTTGATGCTTCATCATATCCACGTATTAAATTACTCATATATTTAATGTTAGAGAAACATCTCACCACACCTATTAGGCTATTAGATATTACAACGTGACAATGTTTCTTAGGGAAGTTCAGAATTCATAAGTCTTTATTAATGTTCAGCTACATTTTCCATATTTTATTTTTTAATAATAATTTTTTAATTATTTTATATTATCATTATAATTTTTTCAAATTCTCATACAAAATATAATAAACAATTCAATTTCTTTAAATTTTAAAATAATAATATTATTAAAAAATAATATTTTATTAATTTTTTTAATTTTTATTAAAAATTATTTCATCTCATCCCACTATCCAAATCTATAATGTGACTCACAAATTAAATATTTTTAATATTAAACAAATTTAATTATTATACCTATAGGCTATATCTTTTTAAGTTATAAGATTATTTAGATAAAAGAATTATAAAAGATTTTAATAGATCGAGTGAGACTGGCCAGGAGGAGCTTAGCCAGTTCCAGATCCACTCGAGAGAGAGAGAGAGAGAGAGAGGTTTTCTCTCCATTTGAAGTCTGCTCGTCACTATCACGAAGACACAGATAGGTCATCTCCATCAAGATCTTGAGACCCAGTATTCTTTCCCTTCTACATCCTTCTCTATAGAATTGAATTCTTCATCCCACGAAACCAAATTCAACTTGTAAATTTTTAGATTCCCTTTTAGGTTCTTTCACACAAATACCGGCTCGAAGCCAAACGCGCACACGCGAAAAAAATAAGTCTAGTGCTTCGCTCATGGTTTTCTTCTTTCCTCCATGATCTGAAACTTCACTTCTTTTACACCTCCGTACTTGTTCTTTTTTTCGTGTTGCCTTCTGGATTGGTGGTCATGTGTGGTTTGGTCTCTTCTATGGAAACCCACTTCCGATTCTGAGAAATATCCGACTTTTTTTCTTTCATCTCTACTGTACTTGCCTTGCTTCGCTTTTCTGCTTCGATATTTTGATAAAACCAATTCGAATCCTCTAAATCCCAGTCCAGTTCAAGTCGCAAAATCCATTTTCCAAATTCCATCAGCGCAACACTTTCAATCTCTCTACCAAACAATGATTCGCCAATTCCTCAAAAGCCAGTAACTTTCATCTCAAATTTTGGTCTTTTTGTCGTTTCTAGTTTAAAATTCTGTAAAAAGTACTCAAAATCCATTCCGTAACCATAAACTCCACTAAATTTTCCTCAAAACCAAAAACCAACGCGCCAAATCCTCAAAAGCCACAATCGGTTAGTCATCAAAGCGAGCCTCTTTTTTTTCTTTTTTTTTCTCCTCATTCCTATAAAACTTTCACATAAAAGGATCAGAAGTTAGAAAATGCAAGACCCAGCAACATTCCAACCCATCAAACCCCACTTCCCAGAGCAAGAACTACTCAAATGTCCACGCTGTGACTCCACAAACACCAAGTTCTGCTATTACAACAACTACAACCTTTCACAGCCACGCCACTTTTGCAAGAACTGCAGGAGGTACTGGACGAAAGGCGGTGCTCTGAGAAACATCCCAGTTGGCGGTGGAACTCGTAAGAACACAAAGCGGGGATCAAAACCAAAACGGTCTTCTTCGTCATCATCTTCATCGTCAACGGCATCAAATTCGGTGGTGGAGAACCCGGGTCCGGAGCATGACCCCAACCGGCTCTATGGCTCTATGGTGGATCAGGACCGTCGAATGCTGGATATTACGGGGAGCTTTGGTTCACTTCTGGCATCAAATGGGCAGTTTTCCAGTCTACTGGAGGGTCTGAATCCCGATGAGTCGGGTGTCAAAATGTTGCAAATGGGTGAGTTTGCAGAGAATTTGAATTCGGGTCATGTTTTGGAAACAGGTTCAGTTCGAAACCTGGGAATGGATGTGCAGATCAGTGATAACAATTCAGAGAGTTATTTAGGTCTGCAAAGTGGTGATTCAAGCTGCTGGACTGACGGCAATGGGTGGCCTGATCTTTCTATTTACACACCAGGTTCAAGATCTCAGTAGAGAAAATAGAAAAAGAGTTTATTTTTATCTTATTTATTTTTCTAATTGTGCTGATTATGATAATTTTCTATACTTAGAAACTAGGGTGGCGAAGAGAGGAGCTTGAATAAGTCAGACTTTATTGTGGCATTTTCTAGTGCTACTGGAGGTGGCATACCACAGGCTGCAACACTAGCGCATCCTATTGGTAAATGGTTTATCTTCTGTTGTTTCTGTCTGGTTTTTGTCTGTATGAGTTTTATGAATGATAAGCAGAGAGAGAGAGAGAACTATTCACTATTGTTTCTTGGTTGGTCTGGACTGAGAGAGAAATGGCATTGGTGGTATATATATGAGAATCATTCTACATGCCCATACTATGCTAATATTAGCAGTAACTGTTTCTAAATAGCTTGTTCCCATGCTGATGTATCTGTGCATATGTACAGTTTTTTTTTTACATGAATGTATGCCATTCTTGAGGGCTTTGCATGTGTGGAGTTTTGTATGCGTCTCTGCATTCTTGAAGTTGAAGGATTTTAGAGACGACATTTTCCTGTGTATAAATAAAATAATTGAGTGGTGGGGTAAGTTATGGTTGGGGAAACCCACAAGTTCATACTCCTATACTTTCTACTGTCTGTCAAGGGCTAGACAAAACTTCAACTTCCCTTCCGCTTATCTTATTGTAAAGTTTTTGCAGCGGTCTTCTCTGCAATTTGCAAAGATCACTGTTATTATTATATTATTATTATTTAATTTTTACTATTTTTATGATAATTGAAAGTAAAAAAGAGTACTAGGCATATCAATGCAATCCGTAGGGCCTTTTAATTTTAAAGAGTAGCAGCTACGTACGTGTTTTATTTTGAAATGCTACAATGTTATTATTATCTTAAGAATAATGCTTCAATGTTATTATTATTTTTTGTGTTTAGTTGATGGGATAATGTGCCAATTCAATTAGTTGGATCATCGACATCTCTCTCTCTCTCTGTCTCTCTCTCTCTCGCCTAAGTTCTTTGGATTAAATAGTTTGAGGCCTGGTTTTCAAATAGAAGAATTAAGTTGGAACCCTCACCAGTCACCACTATATATATATATATATAAACTGTGTGTGTGATATCATGGACCGCACACGCTCTATGATGTGCTTAATTGGACCACCCTAAGGTTTGTCATTTCATCAATAAACAGCCACTCGTGGGGCTGCTTATCAAGCTTTCACAAAACGGATGAGAATGTCGACTAATGCTTCCTAACCCCATTAGTTGTGTGTGTGGTCTGTGCCAAGCCAGAGGAAGTTTGGCACTTGTGAGCATGCGCATTGACAATGGTGATCTGCATATCCTCCACGCTCCCACTTGGTTGTACTGGGTCAGAGACATGAAATATATATATATTTATAACAAAGCTTCTTAAATTTTGGGTCAGAAGTTGGTCTTCTTCCCAAAAAACTTTACACCAAAAGATAGTACTCCTTTGTTTTGTTTCTTAGTGATTTATAGTGAGGACTTTTGTCTTTCCGTCCAAGTTAAATTAAACTCTTTGAATTGTGGATCCCGTGCATTCTTGATTAGTTGTGTCCTTCCTTGCCTTGGATAAAAGGTAAAGAACACGATTCGAAGTTACTATTAAAATTGGAATGGCTCCAAACAAAACCGGTACTCTCTCGGTTCTATTGCTGAAAAGCGTGTGATTGGCTTTTCTTAACAGTCAAGCTTCAACATTTGCACTTTTTCTTGCTTCCTATGGAAATGATCTCTGTAGTCTGTACCCATTTATTGTCTTGATCTACTGAATGAATAGTCTTGATTCTTGGAAGCTTCACAAGATATCGGATCTAAACTCACTTTTTTTTTTTCATGTTTTATGAGGTGGAGACACGTGGTCATATATATATATAAAGAATTTGAAATCACAGATAGGTTGAGATGGCTAATAAAAGAAAAAAGGCGTCGTGGAGGTGATTATTTTTTCTTTTCATGAAAGATTGCACGATTAATGATTGTCCTTATACACAAAGTAAACGTATAAAGAAAGGTCTTGTGAGATTTGTCTTCTTTCGATCAAAGTTCATGGGAGTTTCGAGTAAGAGCATTAGTATTGGTTTTATTAAAATTATCTCTAAAATTTAGTTAAAATTACATATTTTACATAAAATGAAAACCATTCAAAATATAATCTAATATTGGATTGGTCAAAATAATAATATAATATTATTTTTTAATAATAATATTTTTAATTTTCTTTTCTATATTATGCAACTACGCTAACCATATATTGATTAATAATTGCATCCCAATATGAAAGGCCCAACCAAATAGCAAGAAAATGAGCAATGTCTTAATGTGCAGTTGGTGTATATTTTTAGATTAAAATATTTCTTTTGAAAATGAACAATATATCTTTAAAGGAAACTTTGGTGGTACTGTAGTTTATATGTAGAGTTTTCTCATTTTGATTATTTCAATACAGATCATTTTATTGATATTTAGCTAAATTTTGGAGATGCACTAATATTTGTCTAAGTCAATTTAGTACTCTAAGTAGGGCAAAATAGATGATATTAAAGCGTGAGTTGGCACGAACCCAACCAAATGGAACCAATAACTAAAATCCCTTTTTTTGAGAAAATGATAGTATGTCTCATGGTTTTGCAAAAAGAAGAACATGATATGCCTCAAACGGCTTAATTGGATGGTAAGTGAGGTTGAGGAGCCATAATAAGTAACGGTTGTTTAAAAAAATATATCATTATAATATTATTTTTTAATATTATTTTTATTTTAAAATTTGAAAAAATTGAATTACTTATTATATTTTATGTGAAAGTTTAAAAAAATTATAATGATTATATGAGATGAGATGAGATGAAATAATCTCTACCAAAGCAAACCAGGGCTTAGAGTGGTGTTGGAGACATGACAAATTTTACGATATTGCTTAGAACGTAGAGAGAGAGAGAGAATTTTATTGGGCTTTTCTGTGAACAGTAACTATAGGCAGTTTATTGGTACTAATTTTGTTGTTTTTGAGTTGTGAGAGGCCATTACCAACTAAAACTACATTAATTAGACACAATTAGAGATTAATCTCAAGCCCCTATATAAGAAAGAATGGACTCCATGAATTAAGGTAACATGTTCTGCTAAATTTGGGGTCATAATTGTTGCCCATTGAATGTTAATTATAAGACCTAGTTTATTACAAGCTACACTCTCTCTCTCTCTCTCTCTCTCTCTCTCTCTCTCTCTCTCTCTCTCTCTCTCTCTCTAAATAATTAGCTAGAAGGACAACATTATTTTCAAGGTAAGGATAAAGGAAACATAGGTTGAGGTGGCTCGCAACTACTATTATGAGCACATGTACCATATACAATAGACTTTTTTTTTTGTTTGGTGGGGTTGAAACACTGCTCGTAGTGATCTTACTCATTCCTCACCAAAGCCACACCCATAATGATAACCTTCATGCGTTGCGTTGCGTTAACTGTACGTTCCCGAAACTTTCTTCAACGGCAGTTTCTCAACATGTCTATGATTTCAGCGACAGGTTGTGTTTTATTACCCTATATAAATGTAGGGAAACGCTTCTAATTAACAGCCCATCTGGTTTTATAAGAAAAACAGTCCTCCAATCCCAATGCGGCACGTAAGCAATTTTGGAATGAACACCATGCATAGACCAAAACACAGGAGATCGAAAATAGAAAGAGGAGAAAATCGTGTAGCCCACTGCACCGAACCAGCTTCCCCACTACACAGCTCCACGCTCTACCAAAGGCTCATAGTTTTCCAACTGCAAACTGATCAAGAATTTTCACATCTTTTCTGTTACCCTCTGATATTTGATTTCCAAAATTGACCAACTTGATCACAGTCTTCGCATGCTCAAATGCAAGTGAATAAACCCAAAGACCGAAAGGAATAATGATATAAATACCCATCACGAAGTGGTGAGGTACAATGACACAACAGATGAGCAAAAATAAAGCCCAGTAGTACTCCTCTCACTGGGTTCCAATATGTCAAAAGCAGTTCACCCGCACCCTACAAATATGCAAGAGGTGTTCAATGTTAGCAGTGTCTATATTCTCATCCCATGTTCTATATTCTCATTCATTGAATTTTCTAACAAATCCAAAGTTTAAGCTATACTTCAACTCGCCTTAAGGGAGCATATGAAGCTTTTCTCTGGTCTGATTTCTAACTTTTTGTTTTTATAAGTCTAAGCTAATTAAAGATTTCTAACTAATAGAATACTACCATGATCACATCTAACTAAAAAACATGCCATCCTGGTCATAAAAAATAATGGGGTGAATGATAGATAAAAGCAAGTGTAAGAAAGAAAAGTCTCCAAGTGTCAAAGCATAATATGATTAAGATAAATGTTTTAGTGAGTGCCCATAAAAAGTAAACTAATAAATTAACGTGGGTTGATGTAGTAAGTTATTTTCATTGTAAAGTAAATCTAACATATCATATGAAATTATGTCAATTTGTAAATTTATATTTATGAGATCTTTTTATGACTATAGCACTTCTATATAATCAATGTCAGTGTACTGTAAGAAAGTTTTGAAACTGTCAAACAAAGAACAAAGTTTTCAAACTGATCATTCGGGCTGCTGCACGATCTCTTTAACTACCAGGTTTCTAGCCCTGTTTATGGTCATGAAACACAGATACAAATGTTCCTCTAGTTCATCCAGCTGCTGCCTAAAGCTGCAATCATTCTTCTTCAATTGTCGCGCCACTTCTTCATTGGCTTGAAGCTGCTTGTCCTCTTTTCTCTCAATCCAGAACTTAACCAATGCTCGCATGTGTTCCAGCTCGTCATTCAGCCTCGCCACTTGCTGGCTTATTGTGTCCAAATCCCTATTCAATATGTAAGTCCCCTTAGCGGCTGCATCGAGCTGAGCCATTGCACGAGCTAGCCCCCTTGTGGAAACCAACTCTCGTGAAGCCACTATAAGACCCGGCATGGCCACGAGTAAAGTTATAACGTGAGCTGCGACTATTACAGCGAGTGAAGCCGTCAAAGCCACGAGAAAAACAGCCGAGCCACGTTCTAATCTATTTACAAGCCGAAGCTTGACTTGAGCCTTGTCACGGCTTGATTCGAGTTGTTTCAACAA
Organism: Juglans regia; assembly: GCF_001411555.2. Lineage (NCBI taxonomy): Eukaryota > Viridiplantae > Streptophyta > Magnoliopsida > Fagales > Juglandaceae > Juglans > Juglans regia. Next base: position 44,178,491 of record NC_049907.1, read on the forward strand.
TCCGAGGCAATTGGATTGAATAGCCCGAACCCGAGTGGGCGATGTTGCGGTTAAAACAAACGGGTTGATGAAGTCGGCCCGGGTCAAAAGGGTAGTTGTTCTAAGAGAGCTGTGTATGACACGTGTACGGTCAATATCTTTCAATAGCAGGCCACATAGGAGAGAAGCATCGGCGGTTTGGATAAAATAATCGGATAAAATGGATTGGTAAGGGGGTTGAATACGGGCCGAAGCAAGGATACGGGTGACGGTGGGTTGGTCCGGGTCGAGGAGGTGTTCGGCAAAGAGGCGGTAGGATGGGAGCCGAGCTGCAGTGGTTGGAATGGTAGAATCAGCATTGGATAGGGAAAAGACGCGTGCCCAAAACTCAACGTAAGACTCTGTACGAAAGGCATTTGAATATTCCTCGCGCAAGTCCACACCGGCTGTGTGGGGCGGACTACTATTATTGCTTGCTCCAGATGCAGCTGCTGCATGCAGTTTTTTGTTTTTTTACATTAAGCAATTTGTGAAATAAAAATTCTCTTGTAAACTCAATTTACAAAAAAAAAAAAAATTATAAATTAAATCGAATCATATTAACTGTTTTAAAATGTTTTCGAACTTGAATATGATTATTATTAATTATTATTTAAATGAATTCTAGATAATAATAAATATTGTATAATTCACATTTTTATCTCTATTTTACTTAAAACGTAAAGTGTGATTAAGAAATGAGCCAAAAGTATGATGGTCTGATAGTATATGATCCGATTCTTTAAATGAAAATTTTGGATTCGAAACCCCCTTCCAGCCCTCCCCTTAAAAAAAAAAAAAAAAAAAAAAAAAAAAAAAAAAAAAAAAGAAGAAGAAATTAGTCTAACATTACTGATGAATAAAATGCTTACCAGTGCAAGAAATAAATTTTCTGAAACGAGCAATGATTCTTTTCCTCATGTCGCCTTGTTAACTGTAACGTTCAAACCTATAGAGAAAAATCGAGAAGGAAATTCTGAAAAAATAAACACGATGATTATAAGCTAAACATACCAACCGGTCTAAGAAGCTCGAAAGAAAAGTTGTTTTTTTTTTTTTGCTTGGATTCTTCCTACGGCATGGTGCGGAAGAAACTAAAGGGGACATAGCTGGGCCTTTATAGAGCAAAATGATACAAATAAAATATTAATCTAGCTTTTGCTTGAAAGCAATATGCAGGATATTTCTTCGAAGCTGGACATTGCAGTGCACGTGAAGACCTGTCTCAATATTGGATGATACTTGAAGAAGAGGAAAATTGCAGAGTTTTCTTCCTATTATTTGAAGAAAATATGGATACTTGCTTCTAGACGCATGCTTGGTCATGCAGCCCAAGAAATCAATCGTGGGCTTCTTTTTTTTTTTTTTCTTGATCAGATATTGACTTCATTGGAGATTGAAGTACTGACTCAACTTGAACCTGAGTGTAGTCTGACAAAAAAGTCCTAAAATGCATCATCTCTTTGGTTACACAAGTTTCTGTCAACTTTTCACTATTATTCACAAAAGACCCGAGAATACTCACTTACCCAAACACAAGCATTTCAGCGGAAAAAGATTATACTCGCAGCTTTTTTTTCTTTCACCGAAATTGAATTATAAAGAATTTAAAATACGCCATCCAATTGAAGGCTGTGTAGCACACTTCTTTTTAAACCTCAGTGGTAACAATGCAGAATTCTTTAATTCCTATTCAACAGGTCTAAGAGACAACAAAAATCACATGGGGACGACTCGGGCCTTGTACATGCATATATAAGCCATGTGCCAATCACCTGTAACAAGAAAAGATGAAACTTCAGCATAGGTACAGTTTGATAATGATTTTTGGGGGTGTAGAGAAAAACCATATCTAGATGGACAAATCCTATGGTTCATAAATGATAAAAAAAAAAAAAAAATGTAAAAGGGTTGGTTCAGTCCTCACAAAACGTATCCCTATTCTATTGGAGGCACACTAACTAACAAGGATGGTTTTCCAATTAACTTTTGCCTGTCTGCAGATATGTGCCAGGGCAAACTGATCCCATCATGCGAGCCAATAAAATTCCAATCTTACCTCCTCCAGACAGTTTAGTGATGTCTTCCTCCCGCTGTGCAATTGGGTTGTCATCATCATACTCGATCCATTTCCCTGAGATCAACAATGGTTATTCATCAGTTGAAAGCTTACATTGAGCCCAAGCCACATGAAATGAAGTACGAAACAGTATTTTGCAGAGAGCTGACCGCTTTCTTGCTTGACCCAAGCAACATAATGCCCCGAGTCAGCACTCCTACCCTTGTGGGTCAACACAGCGACCAAATCATAAACACCAGTCATATGTGTTTCCCTGTCTGATGGACCACCTGCATTGTAGAATCAGTCAAACAGCAAAAATAAGGGACCACATGCACTAGATTTCCAAAAGCCCGAATTAATTGTACAATGGAACCCCCAAGTTCAGCTAACACGCATATAAAGTTGGTACCTTCTTGGGATGTAGCATTGGATGGTTCACCGCTTACATTTGATGATCCCTGTGTGCAAAGATGAGAACAGATCATAATTCCGTTATCACATAGAAATAAGTGTTTGTACATGTGTGTATAACTAGGTTGGGTAGTCACCTCTACATTAGACATCTTCACATCATCTTTCGAACCAGCACCATCCACACCATCCTTGCTAGCTTTCAGACCAAGTTTTTTGCCTTCTTCGTCCCTTAGCACCTAAGTTTTAAAATGTAGAAATGACAATGTCCAACAAAACATGAGGTAAGAATCAAGTATTTTTTAGACTGAGATGTAATTCAAAAAGTTCATCGAAGCCATATGTAAGCAGAAACCTGGCGAGGAGTTTCCAATCTTTTGCGGAGATCATCTGAACACAAATCATAAACATCCAACTCCAATGGATAATCCACTTTCTGAGACAAGTAAAGTCTTTTAAGTAACATTGACACTGACAGTTTTAAATAGGCAGAAGCAGGATGTGGACTTGTACTTAACCCATACTACGCAGAATAATCATAAAAGAGAGAGCTCTTGGTTTATTTCCTTTCCCTTTTTTTCATCTCAATTTCCACAATGATATGAAAAAGAGAAACCCACCCTCTGCAGTGTAACAATATACAGGAGAAGGAAACTTGCATTACCCGCAAAATTTTGGCCTTCTGATTTGATTCCCTCTTCCAGAAAAAACGCACAAACTGAACAGTCAAGTACCTTGAGAAAAAAAAAAAATGCATCAACTGTAAGGATTCATATAAACTGCAATGAAAGATTTTCTTATTGCTCTTCTAATCAGGATAATTCAGACATTAAATAGGAACATCCACGTGTCCTAAAACCTCACAGTGGTGGCTTCCATGCTACAAAGGATAAAAAGTACATTTTTTATTTTTAATGATGGGGGAACCATCCCACGGCAGAGCCCTTATGACTCACCCATGGAAACTAAACCCCCAGGGAGACTAGCACAGCAACCCACAGCCTCCCACTTAAATCGCAGTTGGATCCCAGGGGAAATCGAACCTGTGACATGGGGCTCATGCACACTAGTTTGCCCTTACCACTTGGGCTACCCACGGGTGGGCAATAAAAAGTACAATTTACAATCAGAAGAAGCAAGTTGTACCTTGGTAGGCCATTGATACGAGACTCTTTCAAGTAAATTGCACTACGCCCCAAGGAAGGAGAAGCCTTTTCCAATTCTGATTTTAAACCCTACAATAACCAGTAAAATTAACAAGATAACAAAGCTTATTCAACACCTCAAAGTGGAGGATCTCTGGGTAAAGAAATTCGTCATTGCTTGCTTACTCAAAGTTTGAACATCCACATATTCCACACAAAATTTCAATTTAGCAAATACAAAGAGAGCACCACAAACTCAAATTCCAATGGACATGGTAATTTGCAAGTGCTTAAAGTGGAAAAAAATAAAGACCTTCACAATTGGATGATTATACTCACATGCTTTAGTCCTTCATGCAAATGGTTCACCTCTTGCGATATGTGGCATTTAAGAGAATAAACTGATTCTGTCTCTGAACTTTCTTCACCACTTTCTTGACAATGCACCCTGGCTCGCACCAGCACAAATAACACATTCATACAAAAAATAACCAATCTTCCAGGTTTTAATAAAAGAGAATTCAGGTGAATCATAAAAAGATGCCTCGGTACAATTTATGATTAATTACTCATGGAATTCTGCCTATGAAAGCCAATATTTCTTTGTCCCACAGCAGACAATGTGCTTTCCTTTTTGGACTGTCCCAAAATAGATTGAGAGTTTCATAAAATGAAATTGATATCTATTAACTTCTCACCTTATCTTAAAAACTTGAACTCACCTTTTTTCCTTTCAAATATGAATCCACCTTTCTTGGTCCATATGTGTATTTTGGGAAAGAGTGTTCATTTCATTAAAATGTGTATCATTTGTAAACTCTCCTTTATGTTCAGATCGAGGAAGTAATAACTAAACTGAGACTACTGCTTTAAGCCAATGTTTAATTATGAAATAACGGCATGCATGACTACCTGCTAACAAGTTCGATGCCAAAGAGGGCCTTCATAGTGTCAGGAATTTCACTGCAAGAGAATGTCATACAGGATGACGTTATACTACTGATAGGAAAAAAAAGGGAAACAATTAAACCAATAAATGCAGGTAAGACAAAAAAGGATCAGAGTGCTACAGAAGAAACAGCCTTTTGTGAAAATTAGCCATGCAAGAAGTTTGAAGGAGGGAAAAGGGAGAGTGGGCACAGGGAAGTATATAGCAATCAATAATCTACTATAATTTTTTCTACAGCCAACATCAGTTCCCAGACATCCACATGGACATAGTACAGTAGCATTTACATCCTACAGAGTAAAAGGAAAAATACCTAGAACCAGTTGATTTAAGAGACTGAGAAAGTGTATATAAAAGCTGGGTCCAACATTCTTCAGCATCCTGTGACATAGATAAAATTGAATAGATAAACTTATCACCAAATCAAACTAGTAAGATATTACAATCAGAAGAAAGTAGTTTTTTTTAAAGGTATCAGAAGAAGGTAGTTTAAGACCTGTTGCATGAAGACACCATTATGCAGCTGGCCAAATTGAGGATACTTTTTACGCAACACCTGCAAACATCACAAATGAACATAATAGGTTTTCCCTCCATTACCAGCAGGAAAAATGCAATAGCAACCAATCATGGACAACGTTTGCCAAAAGTAATGTTTATGAAGAGGCTCAGATTTGATGAATTTGATGCATGTCGAAATAACTAGCAAAAAAAAACCTAACTATGGCTGAGTAAGTTCATGAACTCCTATACCGGAGATGGAAGACAGAGCCAAGAAAGAACTCCTACGAAGTGTTAAATGAACTGTGTACTTTAGCAATGCAATAATAGAAAGCATGGGATGAATGACATTTCTATAAGCCCTAAGCACGTGGCATTGTGCAAGCAGAGGACACATATGCTACTTCATTTTCTTAACAATAAAGTTCTTTGCAAATTTTTTTCCAGATTCATGCTATAGGTTTTTCTGTCCATGGTGCTACACTTGGGATCTTAGCAAATCCCACAAGTACCCTGGTTGCAAAGGAAAGATAAAAAAAGGTGTCCAATAATAAATAAAAGGGTAAAACAAGAGAACAAACCATCCAAAATTGCATCGGTGCCACAGGTTTGACACTTTTATCAAGCTCATTAAATAAATCACGTGTCGCTATAGTCAGCATATGAGAAGACTGATCCACATCATTGCTTCTTCCAGAGTGTGAGTACCTAATCAGATTTTACAAATTGATGCACGCCAGTCACATAAAATGCAGCAAATTAACTATGAAAACAGCAATATAGAGAAACATTCTGAAACAATTCCCCTTTAATAATTGAAGAAAACAACTCACTTGACCAAAGCTGACTTCAACTCTGGAACAGAATGCAGACATTGTACTGTGGAGTTCATGTAACAGGTGTTTCCCAGATTAAATAGACCAGCACTATGACCCTAGAAACAGAAACAGCAAGGGCTGAGAATTTCAATTCATAAAGCAGAGGAAAAGACTAAAGTATCAAAATTAAAACAATGACCTTCAAAGCAAACTTGGTATAAATTAGAAAAAAAATGGATAAGTAATCAAATATTTTATTAAAAAAAAATAACACTATCCTAAGATTCTAAGATATTGAATCAGTAAAAAAAAAAATAACAATATCCTAATTTCAAATTAAGGGAAAAAATATGTTGATAACTAATCCATTTTACTTTGATGACGATAATTAATACATTTGATCAAAAGTACAAAGGGGCGTGCAACCCAAACGAATGGGGAGCTTGTAAAGGAAACACCCAGCTAAAAGAAGAAATATGAGCAAAAAGTCTTTGAAGTCTAGAAAATTAAGAGAGACAAAGTTGTGGCAAGAAGATGCCATAATAGGCACAGCGTGGTCATGATTTTCAAGATGAACAGGCCAACCTCAGCCTAAACCAAACATGATTGTAACCTTTTTCTGTGACCGCATCATACCCAAGGGAAGAAAAAAACTTTTTTTATGCTCCAATTTGTCTGATTCCATGAATTTCGTTCATTTTCTGGTCATGAATATGAAGTTAAGACGATTGAACCCAGACTTTTTTTTTTTTATATAGGTAATCAAGGATATTGTATTCTTAGAAATAGGCAAGGCCCAGGTATACAGGAAGTATACATGACAAACCGCCTAGCTAGAGGTTACAATAGAAAGAAGAAGATCATGGACACTAGATCCATTACAAACTATAGCCCCCACCCAAAGAAACAATGACTAAAATAAGAAAGCTTTAAGCTCAACCAATGTTCTCTCAAGATCATCAAAACATCTAGAATTTCTCTCACTCCAAATACACCAACACAAGCATATTGGTACCAATCTGCAAATTGCCGCAACCTAAGAATCTCCAAAAAGACCTCTCCAACTTGCAAGAAAGTCCACCAGCCTACAAGGCATAACCCAAGATAATCCGACTCTTAAGAAGACCTCATCCCATATCGTCTTTACCACCTCGCAGTATAGAAGCAGATGATCAACTGACTCCCCATGCTTTTTACACATACAACACCAATCTAGGACAATAACCCAACGTTTCCTCAAATTATCTATAGTGAGAATCTTGTCTAAAGAAGCTGTCCAGACAAAAAAAGCTGCTTTTGAAAAAGCTTTCTTCTTCCATATGCTCTTCCACGAGAACATAGACAATCCGGAGTTCATGAGCTTATGGTAAAAAGAACTGACAGAGAAAGTACCTTTCTTAAAATGCTTCCAAAGTATCTTGTCTCCAAAACTCCCTGGAATACTTCCAGAATATAATGCCGCAAAGAACTCCGTAAAAGACTCCAACTCCCAATCATGAGCTGCCCTAATGAAATCAACATTTCATTGGGGGGTGCCATTAGAAAAGACCAAAAGGTCGGCAATCGATGCCTCCTTTACTCTAGCAATCGCAAAGATGGCAGGGAAGGTATCTCGTAGACAGTGGTTGCCACACCATATATCAAGCTAAAAATGGACACGCAAACCATCACCTACAACGAAATGTTCATGACCCCGGAAGATCCTCCAAAGGTTTCTAATGTTTTTCCACAAGCTCACACCATGAGAACCTCGTACCTCATTCGAGCACCAGCCTCCCCAAGCTTCCCCAAATTGAGAATCTATAACGGACTTCCATAGTGCCTCCCTTTCATTTTGGTACCTCCACAACCACTTACCCAAGAGAGCTTGATTGAATTTTATCAAATGGCGAATCCCCAAACCTCCTCCCGAAATTGGGGTACAAATTGTTGACCAATTAACCAAGTGGAATTTGAACTCTTCTCCCAATCCACTCCATAAGAAATCCTTTTATATCTTCTCAATGCGATTAGCCACCTTTAAGGGAAGCAGGAACAAAGACAAAAACTAGGTGGGTAAGTTAGAAATAGTACTTTTAATCAAAGTCAACCTACCACCTTTCGACAAGTATAGCCTCTTCCAAGCAGCCAATCTGCACTCCACCCTTACGACTACATCGTTCCAAATCCTTTCAGATTTAAAAGATGCACCCAAAGGTAAGCCAAGATACTTCAAATGGAGCGAATATATCTTACAACCCAGGGTAGTAGCTAGAATCTCCACATAGGGGGCAGCCCCCACTGGCACTATTTCTAACTTTGCAAGGTTAATGCTCAGACCTGACACAACAGCAAAGCAAAGGAGAAGCGCCCTCAAGTCTTGGACTTGTCCAAGGTGTGCACCATAAAAGATGAGCGTGTCATCTGCAAATAACAAGTGAGAAATATGGAGATTGTCATTCCCCACTGAGAAACCATGGAGCAACCCACCATCCACCAAGCCCTCAATCATCTTGCTGAGAGCTTCCATGACAAAAAGAAAAGGAAGAGAAGAAAGCGGATCTCCCTGTCTCAGGCCACAAGAGGAGTTGAAGAAACCAACCGGAGATTCATTTACCAAAATAGAGAAACGAGCTGAAGAGATACAAAATTCTACCCATTTCTGTCATTTTCCCCCAAAACCACATCTTTCAAGTAAGTGAAGGAGGAACTTCCAGTTTACATGATCGTATGCTTTCTCCATGTCTAACTTGCAAAGCAACCCAGGTTCTCTAGACTTCAATCGACCATCCAATACGTCATTTGCGATAAGTACCGAGTCAAGAATTTGTCTACCTTTGACAAACGCATTTTGTAGCTTCGAAATAAGTTTTTCCACCATTTAGCTTAGCCTATTTGCTAATACTTTGGATAGAATCTTGTACATACCATTCACAAGACTAAAGGGGCGAAAGTCTCTCACATCCGTGGACCCCACCTTTTTAGGAATGAGGGCTAAAAAGGTGGCATTGAGACTCTTCAAATCTAGCATTAGAATGAAAATCATGAAAGACTTGCATAATATCCTCCTTGACCACCTCTCAACAAACTTAAAAGAAACCCAAAGTAAAGTCATCCGGACCGGGAGCCTTATCACTTGTCATACCTATCTGATAACATTGCCCACTTCCTCTTCTGTAAAAGGCATTTCTAACCACCCTACGCACTGATAGTCTAAAGGGAAAAGAGACAAACCATCCACTCTCGGTCTCAAATTATGCTCCTCAAATAGGAGTTGTTGATAGTAATGTTCAATGTGGTTTTCGAAAACCCTCTGATCCGAAGAAGCTACCCCATCTACCATCAATGTATCAATATCATTGTTTCTCCTATGAGAGTTAGCCATCCTATAGAAGAATTTCATACATTTGTCCCCTTCCTTAAGCCAGAGAATCCTTGATTTCTGTCTCCAAGAAATCTCCTCCATCAAAATAACCCTTTCAAGATCAGCAACTACCTGCTTTTAAGAATTTTCTCAGGTTCAGAGAGGATTCTAGCCTCCTCCTCACCTTCCAGACCCTGTCCTCAATAGGGGAGCGCTTCTGCTGAAACACATTGCCAAAAACTTGATCATTCCACTGCTTCAGGTCCTGTTTTAGCGTTTTCAACTTTTTTGCCATAATGAAGCTTGGAGAGCCTTGAAAACTATAGGAAGTCCACCATAGTCTGACCCTGTCTACAAAACCGTCAATTTTAAGCCACATATGCTCAAATTTGAAATACCTTTTACCCCCTTGGATACCTCAACAATCTAAAATGATGGGGAAGTGGTCGGAGTATAAACGAGGTAATCTTCTTTAAGCTACATCCGGAAAATATGACTCCCAATCGGAGGTTAGCAAAAATCTATCGATCCTCGACCAAGAATGAAAATCCCGGTTATTGGACCAAGTAAACGTGCCTCCAGATAATGGAATGTCCATGAGCTCCTATTCTGAAATGAAGTCAGAAAAATCACTCATAGCATGAGTGATGTGGGGAGCTCCTGACCTTTCGCATGGAAAGCGAGATGTAATAAAGTCCCCCCCCCCGATGCAACTTGGAAGCTCCCACCAACTAATGACTCCCGCCAGTTCGTCCCACAAAAATCTTCTCTCAGAATCAATATTTGGGCCGTAAACACCAGCAAAAGTCCATTTGAAGCCATCTTCTAGATTAACAAAAGAGCATGCAACTGAGAAAACACCCACACACTCTTCCACCCTTTCCACCGCCCTTGTATCAAACATAATGAGAACTCCCCCGGGAGCTCCTCTTGAAGGTAAATAAGACCACTCAACATGTTGCTCTCTCCATAAGCTTCAAACTACTTGTCTTGTGATAGCTTCCAACTTAGTCTCTTATAAGCAAATAATGTCCTATTTCCATTGGCGAAGTAAATTTCTGACTTGGAGCCGCTTATTAGGATCCTGTAGCCCCTTTACATTCCATGAAATTATTTTTTGTTTCATGGAACAACCACTTTACCCCTCCCCTTACTACGCTCCCGGGTAGAGCTTTTCTCACCTCCATCCTCTTTCATTGCCCAATCTAACCTTCTGAGTTCTCTTTCCCTTTTTTTGCCGAAGCCAATAATTGATCGGACTTGGATTGGGCATTCACAGCCTCTACAGCAATAAGTAGAGCCATAAATTCAGCTTCAAAATTCCCATAAGAGATTCCTACCATATGCTTAATATCCATCGCTCTCTAAATAACCCAATCAAACACATTGGTATGAAAAGAGAAGATTGGAGTAGGTTCATCCTCCCCCTCCCTGTTATTAGAAAACAAAATCAAAGTGCCAGCATCTTCTACCATCTCCAATCCCGGAGAAACTGCCAACTCCAGCAAATAATTTGTCACCAAAGAGGCTGGCAAAAGATCAGAGGGTACCGGCGGCATAGGTTGTACCACCACAAAGGGTGGTGGCCCAACCAAGAACTCCCCGAGTTCTAACAAACCTTGCGGAGGGCCATTGGCTACCTCGGAGGTTGCCGTCACTTGGGATCTCAAAACTGAGGTTGCCGTCACCGCCATAAAGTCAAGCGAAGGTTCAGAGAGTACCATCGACGTAGTCTGAGCCACCACAGTGGGTGGTGGCCCATCCAATGACTTCCCGAGTTCCAAAAGACCTTGCGTTGGGCCGTTGGCTACCTCGGAAGTTGCTGTTACACGGGAAATCGAAGTTGTGGCTGTCGTCTCATGAGTCACCGACGACAGAGAAGCCGAAGATTTAGGCCTTGTTTGGATTCGAAGGTTACTTCATCCAATTTCAAACTGAGTTCGTACGGGAAAAGTGGTCTGTCAAACCACACCTCACAAGAGATTCTCTCATATAAGACAAATATGGAGTTTTGACCGTTGCTTTTTGCTTTTTACTGTTTCCATTACACGGGTGTTAATTTGCAAGGCCCTCTCACCCACCCCTTCACCCATGCCCTTCACAAACCCATCAACTCCACGCAGAGCTCGAAGGCCCTCACCCACCTCTTCACGCACCATTCATCTCCAGGCGAAGCTCCTCACTCTGGGCAGACCCATCTCCTGCCATCATCGACGCCATACCTCACCATTTCAGACCACTTCACGGCATGGGCGAGGGGGCATCTCATCTGCGATCTCCCAAACGCACCAGTTCGAAGGCAACCCGAGGTGGAAGCATCTTAAGACCGACGGTCTGAGGCAACCCAGGGAGCTCAGTCGCGTGAGAGATACCATCCCCACCAATCGATTTGGGTTTCATCTATTACAAGGTAACCGTACACAATCACGTCCCCCTTCCATGACAGAGATTCCCCTGCCCCCTGACCCAAAGGCTGTGTTAAATCAGTTCTAGGGTTTTGATTTTAGATTCGCCTTGTACAGTGTAGATTTAGGGAATATTGTCAGAGCCCCTTACATGAGAAATTCATAAATCCCCTTCACAAATGAAACCCACAACGCACAAAATCTGCAAACACCCGACCTCAAGAAGTCGATTCCACCATAACCACCTACGGGGTATTTCTTTCACCATCACGGCTCCAAGAACACGATCCTTCCAAGTATGTGAATCTCATCTCAAATCATTTTAAGCTGTTAGAAATGCATGGGCATGTTAAATCAGTCGGCATTACTCTAGTGTGGAGATGAATTTCTCCTTAAATTTATTATTGTTGTGGTTATTGACCGAGATAAATGTATATCCATATTATCATTGATGTGCTCATGACCACGACAGTTAAATTAAAATGTTATTATAATTTTCAGTGATGTATGGTAAGGTGTTTAGAAAATTTTTATGTTGTTTACCCATTTCATTTCTTTAGATGTTATTTTGTTAATTTGCATGATTGGTCGATGCATACGTGAATGTGGATATCAATGCATAATCATGGCTGCATATGTTTATGGTTGCCATGGTTGTGGTTTTATTTTTGGGTTTGCATGGGCTGAATGTGGTAGTTTGGTTGGGGCCCCATTCATACGACTTATCATTATCTTTAAGTAGGGCTTCCTCAACTTATGCTTTTGTGAATTGTTTACAAATTTGCCGTGCATTGTGTGGGGAGATTCATGCATAATGTGGGGAGCTTTTTCCATTTGCATGTTTTTTAGTTGAATGGAGTTTGCAAAGGGGCCTCATTTCATAGGTTAGTTGTAAAAGTGATTATTGTTTTGTTTTTTGGGGTTTTGGTTTTGGTATGCATGTGGTTGAATGTGGGAATGGGGTGTTTTAATTTTTCTTTCTTCTTCCTGCTACTGCCGTGCATAATATGGTTCATTGAGTGCATTTGCATACTTGAATGGCATAGTTTGCTTGGGTCCTCATTTCAGCTTGTTAGTTGTTGTCTTGATTCTTGTTCTGGTTTTGGGGTTTTGGTTTTGCTATGCATGTGGTTGAATGTGGGAATGGGGTGTTAATTTTTCAAGTTTAAAATCTAATCTCTGCCGTGCATAATGTGGGGAGTTTTTTGCTGCCCCATGTATTTTAGTTGAATGGAGTAGTTTCCTTGGGGCCTCATTTCATAGGTTTGTTGTGAAAGTGACTATAATTGATTTGTTGGGAGTTTTGGTTTTGGTATGCATGTGGTTGAATGTGGGAATGGGGTGTTAGTTTTTTGTTTTGTAACTAACTACAGCCGTGCACCATATTGAGGACATTTTTGCAATTGCTTGTATTTTATAGTTGAAACATTAGTTTGTTTGGGGCCTCATTTCATAGGTTAGTTGTAGAAGTGAATATTGATCTGTTTTTGGGGTTTTGGTTTTGGTATGCATGTGGTTGACAGTGGGAATGGGGTTTTATTTTTTCTTTGTCAAATATGCTACTCGATGCATGGGGTTTGGACAGATTTTTGCATTTGCATGGATTTTAGTTCTAGATTATTGTTGGCTGTAATGTGGGGAGATTTTTGCATTTGCATGTATTTTATGGTTGAAACATTAGTTTGCTTGGGGCCTCATTTCATAGGTTAGTTGTAAAAGTGATTATTGTTTTGTTTTTTGGATTTTTGGTTTTGGTATGCATGTGGTTTTTGGTTTTGGTATGCATGTGGTTTAATTTTTCTTTCTTCTTCCTGCTACTGCCGTGCATAATATGGTTCATTGAGTGCATTTGCATACTTGAATGGCATAGTTTGCTTGGGTCCTCATTTCAGCTTGTTAGTTGTTGTCTTGATTCTTGTTCTGGTTTTGGGGTTTTGGTTTTGCTATGCATGTGGTTGAATGTGGGAATGGGGTTTTAATTTTTCTTTCTCAAATCTGCGCATGACGTGTATTCATGTGGTTTTGATTTTTGCATTTGGATGTATTTTACTTTCATGGAGTAGTTTGAGGTAATGTGGGGAGATTTTTGCATTTGCATGTATTTTATAGTTGAAACATTAGTTTGCTTGGGGCCTCATTTTATTTTATGATATGTAATAAATTCTGTGTTTCCTCTCTTCTAGTATTGTTGTTGGAAGGAAAAACCAGGAAATATACAAAATAATCAGTTTCTAACATATATATATTTTAATTTTAACACACTATAGCACTTTATAGTTGAATGATCCCCTTATGGCTTATGGATAACAAAAAGGTTTGAAAAGCTCTATTATCCATTCCGTAAATTATTGCCACATACACATTAGTCATTGTGTGAAAGGTGGTGGGTACTAATTCTAATAATTTCACTCTCTGATCTTTAATTTCATTCCTAAGCTTTAATTTGTTGCCGGATTACTAATTAAATAGGAAGAAAATTATATATCAAGAGTTGACTTCGTAAGGAGAGTTCATCATGTGGATTGCTTCAATAGATTCCAAGTCTTCCTTTTACTTAAAAGAATAATTTTAAAAAAGTACTTTTCAAGTTGATGAATTATCCTTGATAAGTACTTAATGAATTATCCTTGATAATTAAAAGAATATATATATATCTTTATTTATATACAACAACTTGGCCCGCAAAGATAATTTTAAAAAAGTACTTTTCAAGTTGATGGGCTTAAACATAGTATGACGTTAAACCATGTCAATGCCTAAGAAAATATTTTGTGTATCCTTTTGGCTAAATTCAGCTAGCCTTTTATCGTTTTATACGAATAGTTCCTGCTTGCATATAATTAAACTCCATTCCAATTAACAACATTGCATCTAATCAGTGAAAAAACTTTCAAATATACTCATTGTTCTGTATCGACTGTGACATACAAAAAACTGTGTGTCTATCATTATTATACAACTTAAATCCATGGGCGGCAGTCACATGTCAGAATAGGAAAAAGGTTACTACTGTGGTTGGGGGTTTGGGTTTTGGTATGCATGTGGTTGAATGTGGTAGTGTAGTGTTTTGAGTTTCAGTTTTTCTCCTACAACTGTTGTGTATTTATATATAACAAAGTTTCATGGAGATTAATAAACTTACGTCATCCATGTTCCCATAGCGATACTCCTTACGCTCATCTGCTACACATCGGCCGTATCAACAGGTATGGGTCATTTGTAATTCCGGCTCGTTACTCATATTAACGCATATAACGTAGCGTAGTTGACATGCAAAACCTTTTTTCTTTTTTCCTTATATTACCATTTTAGCTATTTCAAATGGAGGACCCCGAAGATACGAGCCGGGATAATGTGCTTTGGGGCGATGCCATGGAGGAGATATTCATCGACATGCTCTACCAGGACGCGCTTCAAGGTAGATTAAAGGGCGGAAAGATAACGTTTAGAGAGCATGGAGTTTATGCACAGCGACTCACTGCTGTTGGGAAGAAAGTGTTTGACGGGAACCAGGTCCGTGGAAAATTGACGAGGTTGAAGGGGATGCAGCGCTTGTTTACCGATTTGTTGAGCCAAACTGGTATGGGCTGGGATCCCGACACAAAGACAGTTGTCGCGAGTGACGAGTGCTGGGAGAATGCCATTAGGGTAAAATTTTAATTAAAGTTAACCATCTTTATTGCACCCTTCAAATTTGTTGTTTGAGCACTCGAGGTTTGATTATTAACTGCGTATGTTTCTTCTATAATTGTTAGGTTAAATCGAAATGGGGGAGGTTTCGTACTTTTGGCTGCCAAAGTACGAGGAGCTATGCACCATATTTGGCGCGTCCGTTGCATACGGGACTATGCAACACGCATCAACACAGCTACCCGCAGATAGCGACGACGAGCGGCGCCTGGATGAGGAGATGCGAGCTCGAGTGCCTCCCGCACTAGGCCATCGACAGGGATTGCCCATTGGCAATGATGACTTTATTGACTTGATGGGGATCGGGTCACCTGCAGTGGATGCCGTGACTGGGTCATCACGTAGGCCGAAGCCAAGAAAGAAGAGCGATTTTGAGGTGCAGCTTTCTGAGGCCGTCGAGGAGGTTAAACTGACGCAGAGAGCGAGGCATAAACGATATGAGGATGCAGAAGCTGTGGCATCATCGAAGCGCAGCAAAGAGTCAGAGCCTAGTGAGGGGACCAATGCGGGGTATGATCCGATTAGTCATTGTGCGACGTTGCTAAGCGAGCTTTCCCCTCCGTTGGATCCATCCCAACTTGTTCGCGCAATTAAGGAATTACTGAACCCAGAGATGCGACAGTTTTTCTTGTCCTTGGATGCTGCAAGGAGGGACTCTTGGGCCCGTCATTGTTAAAGTAGGCGGGGTTTTAATTCTTAGGCTATATTTTCTATGGCATTGTCACCCTTTATGTAGAAGTGAGACTATTTGTATTTCGTTGATGAGTTTATAAACAGCCTCATTTTCCAATGCGGGGTTGTTTGTTTGATTTGTTGTAATTTGATTGAAATGAGGACGGATTATGGAGGACCTGTTTTAGGCTCTG
>NC_049907.1:44194798-44200631 GCF_001411555.2 Juglans regia
CCAAACCGTTTCATGAACAGTGGTGGCCATTGCCCTGTGCTCTACCTCAGCTGAAGATCTTGAAATTGTGGGCTGCTTCTTTGATTTCCATGATATAAGAGAACTACCAAGATATATGTAAAAACCAATAATGGACCTCCTTGTGTCATTGCATCCAGCCCAATCTAAATCAGTAAATGCAGTCAAATGGAAATGTGAAGTAGAAAGAAAATATAATCATTGATCAGGTGAAGCTTTGATGTATTGCAGCACTCTATAAGCAGCATGCAAATGAGGCTGTCTAGGTGAGTCCATGAATTGGCTGAGGGTATAGACAACAAATGTGATATCTAGTCTGGTTATAGTAAGGTAAAGCAACCTACCCACCAG
The DNA here is from genome assembly GCF_001411555.2 of Juglans regia. Taxonomy (NCBI): domain Eukaryota; kingdom Viridiplantae; phylum Streptophyta; class Magnoliopsida; order Fagales; family Juglandaceae; genus Juglans; species Juglans regia. The sequence continues at coordinate 44,195,168 of NC_049907.1, forward strand.
CTGTAGAATCATCAACAAGAGGCCCATTAGATTGAGAAAGTTTGATATTTTCTTTTAAAAAAAATCTACACAATCTTCTACTATTCACACGACCTCCACACACCACACTTTTTTTAATTTTTTTTCTTTTATCAAATATTTAATATATGAATAATAAATAGAAAAATTGAATTAGTTTAAAAGAAATAAACTCAAAAAAAATATTAAAAATATTAAAAAAATTTAAAAAAAATCATGTGTGGAGGTTGGAGAGGTTGTGTAACATTTCTCTTTGTTCCATGGGAGTCTTAATAGGTTTGGAACCCAAATAGCCACTGCCTGATAATATTTCTAAGGCATACTTTCTTTGAGAAAGATAAACGCATTTATTCGTTCGAGCAACCTCCAGTCCCAATAAGTATTTCAAATATCCAAGATCTTTTAACTTGAACTTTTGATCAAGGAATGCCTTAAGAGTGTCGACAGATTCTATATCATTGTTGGCAATAAGAATGTCATCAACATACACTAGTAAGACAATGAAAGTAGAACCTTGAGATCGAGTAAATAAAGAGTAATCAGTCTTGGACTGTCTAAAGCCATGTTCAAATAGTAGAAGAGAACTTAGCAAACCACTGGCATGAAGTCTGTTTTAAACCATATAAGGACTTGTTGAGCCGACACACTCTATTGTCACCTTTATCACCAAAGGCTAGGGGTAATGACATATAGACTTCTTCCAACAAATCTTCATTTAAGAATGCATTATTGACATATAACTGAATTAGATGCCAGACTTTAGCAACTGCTATGGCTAAGAGATACCTAACTGTAACCATCTTAGCAACAGGATAAAAAGTGTCAAAATAATCAATACATTCCTGTTGTGTAAAGCCTTTGGCAACCAACCATGCTTTATACCTCTCAAGGGTACCATCAGATCGAAGTTTCACCTTATAAACTCATTTGCATCCAATTGGATTTTTTCTAGGTGTTATTATTTTCTAAGGCTGCAATTTCTTCAGCCATAACAATTTCTAATGGGGAAACTTAACAGCTTAATGATAAAACTGAGGTTCAAATGTAGTAGAAATAACCAAGGCAAAAGCTTTGTGTTTAGGAGATAAACAAGAATATAAAAGTGAATGAGATATAGGATATTGCTTACCTAACAAATGATCAGAAAAATCAAATGGAGATAAAGTAGGGCAAGCATGAGAAGATGTCAAATGGCAATGGTAGTCTTGCAAATAATCAAGTGGCATGTGCACTTTAGAAGATCGTCTATATGAAATGTGGTCAAAAACAGGATTTGATGGTGTAAGATTAGAAGAAGCGATATCAGAATTAAGAGATGGGAAATAAAGATTGGACAGATTGGTTAGAGATAGGCTAAGGAAGAACAATAGGAGAAGGAACTTGGAAGTGATCAATGTTATGAGACATTGATTGAAAATGAAAGATGTGTTCATGAAAAATAACATCACAAGAAACAAAGGTTGAATGAGTATCAAGATCATAAATTTTATAAATTTTATAGCCTTTAACAGCTAGAGGATATACAAGAAAAATGCACATACGAGCTCTGGAAGCAAATTTATATATGTTATGGGCTAAAGTGGATGCATAACAAAGAGAACCAAAGACCTTGAGATGATTATATGAGGGTGGTCTTTTGAAGAGCAATTCATAGGGAGTTTTATTGGATAATAGAGGAGAGAAAATTATGTTGATCAAAAACACTACTGTAAGAACACAATCAGACCAGAATATCAAAGGAAGATTAAATTGAAAAAGGAGAGTATGAGCAACATTGAGAATGTGTTGATGCTTCATTTCTACAATAGATTTTTGTTGGGGAGTAGCTGTACAAAAAAGTTGATGTTGAATGCCTTTTGTAGATAAGAATTGATGCATAGCAAACTCATTACCTTTGTCAGTACAAATGATTTTGATTTTCGAATCAAACTGATTTTCAACCACAGCAATAAAATGTTGTAATAAAACCAGAGCATCAGATTTAGACTTTAACAAGTACATCCAAGTGTTGCGAGAATAATCATCTACTATAGTTAAAAAGTACCTAAAACCATCTATGAATTGAGGGTGAAGTGGCCCCCCAAATGTCACAATATATGAGCTCGAAAGGAAAAAATGAATTACTTTGACTATTATGAAAATGTAATCTCTTGTGTTTAGCAAGAGGACAAGCATCACAATGTGTGAGATTATTGTTAGAAATGTGAGATACAAGATAGGTAAAAGCTTCATTCTAGAAAAGGAGGGATGACCCAACCTTTTATGCTAAACATCAACATTAATATGACTAGATGAATTGAAAACAGAAGCAAAGTTGAGAGACACATCTTTAGAGCTAACAAGTTGTTCAGATTGTTGCAACAAATATAATCCTTCTTTAGCTTTACCATTCCCAATTGTCCTCTAGTGAATGAGGTCCTGAATAAAGCAAGCATCACAAAGAAAGATGAGCAAACAATAAGAATAACTGAGTATTTTACTAACATAGAGAAGATTAAAAGTGAATGAATGAATACATAATACGTTGTGTAAAAGAAGAGAAAGTGACAGATAAATGGAACCTATTTGAGTCACTGACGCAGAAGCTCCATTTGTAATTTGACAAAGGAACTATGAACAGGTTGATAAGAATTGAATAAAGATACGGAATGGACCATGTGATTCATAGCACCAGTATCAATTATTTAGTCATTAGAACCAAAGCTGGAAGTATCAATTTTCTTGATGGAAAAAACAGAATGTTGCGAAGACAAATTGGAAAGAAAATTACTGGATAGATGCTCAAGAGAAGAAAAAGAAGTTACATTCACTACATGTGGTGGAGAAGGATGTGATTCAGAATTGAAAAGAGCTAAAGTTGTTGGCTTTGCAATTGCGTGAGAGGTAAGGCAAGAGTGGGATCAGACGAAGCAACTTGATGAGCCGAGGATGAATGATTTTGAGATTTACCTTTAGATTGATACTTAGGGGGATATCCATGAATCTTGAAGCACTTGTCAACCGTGTGTACAAGTATCTCACAATGAGAGCAAATATGTCTTTCTCTTCAAGCAGAATTCTTGTTAACATTTTGAAGCTTTCCAGAGGAATTATAAGATAAGGCAGTAGATTGATTATTGGGAGTCAACAAAAAACCTATCTCACACTGTCGTTCTTCTTGAAGAACAAGGGAAAAAACATTGTTAATTGGAGGAAGTGGTTCAAGAAGAAGAATCTATCCACGAATGTGAGAATGCAAGTCATTTAGCCCCATCAGAAAATGCATTACATACTTTTGTTGTTGCAAATCTAACAACGTACGTAATCCTCCACATGAACAAATAGGTAATGGTTTGTAATTCATCAATTCATCCCGTAGATCTTTTATTTGAGTAAAATAAATACTAATAGAGAGGTCATCTTGTGTGAGAGAAGCAATATCTTTCTGTAATTGGAAGATACGAGGTCCATTACCTTGAGAAAAGCGTTCTTTAAGGTTAGACCACTCTCTATGGTAGAATCAACATAGATGACGCTGGCAGCAATCTCTTTAGAAATAGAATTGAGAATCCAAGATAAGACCATATTATTGCATCTAGTCTAAGAAGGAAACATAGGAGATGTATCTGATGGCGGTGAAATAGATCCATCCACAAATCCAACCTTGTTCTTAGCAATTAAGGTCATGAGAATGGATCTGTGCCAGGTATGATAGTTGTCACCAATAAGGGCTTGAGTGACGAGTAAGGTGCCTGGACTATCTCCACGATAGAGACAGTAATGGCTGGAAGCATCCTCAAGAGGTGTAAGGGAAGGAAGAGAAGATGGATAAAGCATTTTAGTGTGTAGGAAAGAGTTCAATTAATATCATATCAAGGATGAAAAATGGAAAAATCGAATATGTTGTATTAAGTGTCAAAGTTCACAAATGAATACATCTACCTTTTATATATAGAGAAATAAGCGGAAAAATAAATTTTAAACTAAGTTAACTAACTAAACATTAGTCATTTCTAATAGCTCTAATAGATAGTACTCTCAATTTTACATTGTTATATAAAGAGCATTACTATTCATAAGCTTCACAAACCACACACCACAATTTCTTTTATTTTTTTAATTATTTTTAGTTTTATTCTTCTTAAAACAATTGAATTATTCTACTCATCATCTATGTAACACACATTTGATAAGAGAAAAAAATTTAAAAAATAACAAAAAATATGATGTGTGGTATATGAGACTTATAAATAAAATTTTTCTTATATAAAATGGACTCTACTTAAAAAAGTCACCAACTTTTCTATCGATGTTGTCAAAGTATCTTGTCTCTTTTTTTTATTTTTTTACAGCGATTTTTTATTTATTTTTAAATACAAAATAAAAATATAATAATAAAAAATTATAAACAAACACAAATACTTAAAAAAAAAAATACATTTCGATAATTAATGGAAATCAGTAGACTATCATTTTTCATATAAAATATTGTAGAAAGTATTTATAGCACAAAGTTCGAATAATTAAAAAAGGGCGGATGGAATATGCCCACGAGCTCACTATTGAGTTTATCCAAAAAGAACTACTCCCAACTCTCAAATATTTTAACATATCCTGCTTTCTCGTAAGAGACATTTTTGTGTAGTGCAGCAAATAGTATAGTATCTAATGCCAACGAAAAAGAAATTAGTCAATCAAACGTTAATATTATATATATATATATATATGGTATCTAATTCTTCATCCATAGAATCATTTACTCTTTTTTCTTACGTACGGATAACGTCTCTGGGAAACAAACAAAAAAAACTACTAATGGACCCGTGCGCCATTTTGTGCCGGCGGCGCGGTAAGTTCAGTTGCACCATTTTCGGAACCTCTGATATTGGAAAGGACTTATATGCCAATATATATTGATATGCATGCTCGAGGCTTTTGCCCTGGCCGCCTGTCATGAGCTCCTCCTGCGTGAAGAAGAATATAATCGACTTCGTAATTTTGTTTAAAAGATCGTACGCGTTTAGGAAATTGTTTATTTTTTATCGGTTATTTTTAATAAAAATAATTATTTTTTATATAAGTGAATACGTTTTTGTTATAAATAATCGTTATCGTCGTAAATAATTTATCATAAATATAAAGAAATAATCATACATTGTCTATAAGCAAGATATATCTTCGACATGTTTATAATAAATAAACAATCTTCTTTTATATAATCAATTTTATAAAATAAATTAGACTCATGAATTAGTTCTTTAATAAATATTTATTTTTCTTGTAGTTAGAGTACCATTAATTGCTGCAAATTTGGCAAATTGGGTTCTTGACTTGTGCTGATCATGATCATCATGCTGTTCCATGGACACTAATCTTACAAAAACCTAATGCATGCCCTACTACTGCAATCTGTAATTTTCTTTATCAAGAATTATAAATGACATTAAAGATTAATTATATATATATA